>NW_027036854.1:0-16142 GCF_034236695.1 Oncorhynchus nerka | reverse complement strand
CATTATATAACTAGTCATACACACAGCTTATGATATTACATGAAGCATAACAGATACATAAGCAATGTAACACATATACAGAATGATTTCCATGTACATGCACATATTTCGAAATACACAAGTAATGCAAAGCACAAAAATCAAGAACAAGATACACATATATACGTAGGAAAAGCACAGAACACCTCCCATCCCCACACCTCCTCTCTTCTACTGATCCTCTCCGATCTCCTCCATCTCCGCCTGCCCGTCCATCCATCACTCTCCATCTCTCCACCTGACTCTCTGTCCTGATCCTGCCAAAATCACACCAACAAATCCTGCCAGATGAAAGAAGATCACTCTAACACATGATAACAACGCGAACTCTCAACCTAACGAGTAACACCACACAGAATCACTCGACATACCCACCCCGCCACGTGGATCACAAACACCCATCACACACCGTTAGTCAACATCACAATAAGACACTGACAAACACACTTTCTCAGAACAAACAATTTCTGAACCACCATGCCATCACCACACAAACACACACATCACATCAATATATATATAACATACGGTATATCCGCCATCACAGCAAAGAGAAGATCCACACCAACTCAACATCCATCCATAACCCAAAGGTCAGAACAACATCACTAGAATCCCATAGTGAGCAATATACACAACATAGAATCCATTTATACAAATCCAACTAACTCCACACTGACAAGACATAACATGCAGAAGTGAGTAATAACTTAGGAACTTTGCCATCACACAACACACAACAACAAGTTGAACAATATATCACTTTCTCATCACTCTGTCCAAGAACATACACAATGCTGACGTTGTAAGGTACAAAAACATTGATGCCCAGATATCCAGTGAACCAACCAGAACCATAGAAACCACACTGCATGCATGTACAAACATGAGTACACACGGATCCAGTACAGTAAGCAATCCCAGCGATCCAGGAGACAGACCATCTAGCTTAGCTATAAGAAAGCATATACGATCCTGCACAAGAGTAAGTACATGCAGCACTGACTTATGCTCTGAGCAACCATCCAGGTGGTCGCTGCATGAGATGCTTCTGTCCATCCCAGCTTGAAGATCCATACAGGAGCCAGTGCCTGATCTCCAGAATGAAACTGTCACAATGAACCTGTGATAAACCAACAGCATCGCCACCATTACAGATCAAGAAAAGTGTGTAAGAACCCCCCCACATCTCCAACACCACATCCGTCCTGCGCAGACGCTTAGACAGTGGTCTTCTGCATACTTGCATGTAGGAAGGCAATAAGAATCGTATAAACACCATCAACCATCACTCATCACCATCACATCACATCATCAACATTGATTGACATATTGCAGCCAGCACTGCATATGCTGACACAAAGACATATGCAACAGGCCCAGACACACACAGGATACACAAGGTAGGTATGTACATAAAGGGAAGAAGGTACACAACATGCTTAATAATAACATTGAATACATACGTTGTAATATATGATGCATTAATAGTCAAGAATAACATATTAACACACATACAAGGAGAATAATAATAATAACAAATAATAATAATGCAGGGAATATAACATTATACATACACACATAATAAGAAGAAGCAACAGGGAATGTACATTACTTTATTAACATGAATACACACAACAACATGCTTAAACACACAAACATACATATAGCTTATAAAAAGGTGCAGAACAACTCTGATCCAAAGCACATGCACCGCAACGGCAACACATCGCGATGGTGCATATAAAGCTGCAAACATGCAGTGCAAGCAAGTACAAATTTGCAGCATATCTGGTCAAGAGTTTAATCAACAAACAAAGAAACAAACAATCAAACGAGAAACGAAACAACAAGAGAAACACCAAGATATAACATCAAACAATAATCAATCAGAGATGACGTGGAGATACCACCATATCCATAGCGTATGTTATATAAGGCATAATAGAATCTCATCATCATTTCGATAAAAGTGGTGTGAATCCAGAGCGCGGGCGCAGATCCAAAGGCATAAGTCTCTCTCTCGTCTCCAACCACCCCCCCGTGGCGCAGCAAGAACTCCCCACCGCGGCATCCTGGCATGTGGTGGTCCATGGTCCAGCGTGGTGTAATAGTGTGAACCAGTGTGGTGGTCCATGTGCAGTGCAGTGTGGTGTGATCCCAGCGTGGTCCAGCGTGGCCAAAGCGCGTTGACGAGTGCAAAATATCCAGAAGTATGATGAGGTGAGCCGAGTGCGGGCAACTTTCTGAGGTGAATCCTCGCCTGAAGAATCAGAAAAAGTATCCATGTATCCAGCGTATGTAGGGATCCTCCATCATCCCTCATCTCCACTCATCATCATCATCAGTCTGTCCCAGAGCTGCATAGAAAAGAGTATAGACAGCAAATATATGAGAAAAGGTATCCGAGTTACCATCCTGAGAGAAAGGCTACAAGCAGAGGATCCAGCGTATGTGAACCAGGCAAACGAACCATATTTTCTTGTGTGACCACAACCATGCGCAATCACACCACATCCATATATACATATATTTAAATGCGTGAGTGGTGAACCAGTGTGGCGTATCCAGAGTAACCTGAGCATGGCATCCATGTAATCCAGCGGTGAGCGATCCACAGATGTATCCATGCGGTGTATCCCTGAGGTGCGAGGTGCGTGCGTGATCCCAGGCAATAATAAGATCGGCCAACATTATTCCCAGGCAAGGTATCCAAAGGCATCCAGCATGGCGTATCCAGCAAAGGTATCCGAAAGGGGTAAGGTCCCGCGGTTATCGGTGCAAAAATGTGAGCTCTATGTATCCACTGCAGTGAGTCCAGTGCAGGTGGTCCCGAGTGTGTCCCAGCATGGCGTGGCCTTCCAGTGCAATTCACTGCGCCAGAACCAGCGTGGCGTATCCATGTGGTGTGGTCCATGTATCCAGTGTATCTAGCATGGTGTATCCAGCATGGTGTGTATCCAGCGTATCCCATGGATCTAGCGTGGTGTGGTCCAGCGTGGTGGTCCAGCGTGGTGCGGTCCAGCGTATCCAGCGTGGTGCATTCAGCGTATCCAGCACATGGTCCAGTGTGGCGGTCCAGCGCGGTCCAGCGCGATGGCGGTATCTGAGGCAGGTGGTCCAGCACGGGTCCATGCATGCGGTCCAGCGCGGCGTGATCCAGTGGCGTGGTCCAGCGTGGTCCAGCGTGGTGGTCCATATCCAGCGGTGCGGTCCAGCGTGGTGGTCCAGCGTGGTGTGGTCCAGCGCGGTCCAGCGTGGTCCAGCGTGGCGTGGTCCAGTGCGGTCCAGCGTGGTGTATCTCTGTGTGGCGTGGTGAGGCATCTAGGGCAGGTGGTCCGTATGTCGGTGGCGTGGTCCAGTGCGGTCCAGCATGGCGTGGTCCAGCGCGTGCGCCCAGTGGTATCCAGCGTGTCCAGCGTGGTCCAGCGTGGTGGTCCAGCGTGGTCCAGCGTGGTGCGGTCCAGCGTGGTCTGTGGCGTGGTCCAGCGTGGCGCGGTCCAGCGTGGTCGTCGCGGTCCAGCGTGGCGTGGTCCGTGGTGTGTCAGGTCCAGTGTGTAGCGGTGTATCCAGCATGGTGGTCCAGCGTGGTGCGGTGCGTGTCCGTAGCATGGCGTGGTCCTGTGGTGTGGCCCACTGTGGTGTCGGTCCAGTGGTGGTGGTCCAGTGTGGTCCAGCGCGGTGGTCCAGCGTGGTGGTCCAGCGTGGCGGTCCAGCGTGGTGTGGTCCAGCGGTGTGGTCCGTGGCTGTGGTCCAGGGCGTGGTCCAGCGTGGTGGTCCAGTGGCCAGCGTGGTGTATTCCAGCGTGGTGCGGTCCAGTGTGGCCAGTGGTCCAGCGTGGTGGTCAGCATGGCGTGGTCCAGCGTGGCGTGGTCCAGGCGTGATCCAGCGTGCGTCCAGTGGTGTGGTCCAGCGTGGCGGGTCCAGTGTGGCGTAGTGCAGCGTGGTCCAGCGTGGTGCGGTCCAGCGGCGTGGTCCAGCGTGGCGCGGTCCAGCGTGGTGGTCCAGCGTCGGTCCAGCGTAGTCCAGCGTAGGCGTGTCCAGCGTGTGATCCAGCGTGGTGGTCCAGCGTGGCGTGGTCCAGTGTGGCTGTGGTCCAGCGTGGTCCAGCGTGGCTGTGTCCAGCGTATTCAGGCGGTGGTCCAGTGTGGTGTGGTCCAGGCGTGGCGTGGTCCAGCGTGATCCAGTGTGGCGTGGTCCAGCGTGGCGGTCCAGCGTATCCAGGCGTATCCAGTGCGACAGGTCCAGCGTGGCGTATCCAGCGTGGCCGGTCCAGGCGTGGCGTGTCCAGCGTGGCGCGGTCCAGCGCGGTGGTCCAGCGTGGCGCGGTCCAGCGTGGCGTGGTCCAGCGCGGTCCAGCGTGGCGTGGTCCAGCGTGGCGGTCCAGCGTATCCAGCGTGGTGCGGGTCCAGCGTGGTGTATCCAGCGTGGTCCAGCGTGCGTGATCCAGCGTGGTCCAGCGTGGCGTATCCAGCGTGGTCTCGGTCCAGTGCGGCGTGGTCCAGCGTGGTCCAGCGTGGCGTGGTCCAGCGTATCCAGCGTGGCGCGGTCCAGCGTATCCAGGCATCAGTGCGTATCCAGCGGTCCAGCGTGGTCCAGCGTGGTCCAGCGTGGTGCGGTCCAGCGTGATCCAGCGTGGCGTGGTCCAGCGTGGTCCAGCACGGCGCATTCAGGTGCATGGCGTGGTCCAGCTGGCGTGGTCCAGCGTGGTCCAGCGCGGTGGTCCAGCGTGGTCGCTGGTCCAGCGTGGTGCGGTCCAGCGCGTGGTCCAGCGTGGCGTGGTCCAGCTGGCGTGGTCCAGCGCGGTCCAGCGTGGCGTGGTCCAGCGCGTGTCCAGCGGTAGGCTCCAGCGTGGCGGTCCAGTGCGGCTACCCGTAGTCAGTCCGTGGTGTAGTCCAGCGTGCGTGTCCAGTGGTCCAGCGCGTGGTCCAGCGTGGTGGTCCAGCGTATGGCGTGGTCCAGCGTGGTCCAGCGTGGTGTGGTCCCAGGCCAGTGGTCCAGCGTGGTCTCCAGCGTGGCGTATTTTAGGTGGTCCAGCGATGATCCAGTGTGGTCCAGCGTGATGGTCCAGCGATGCGTCCAGGTGGTCCAGCGTGGTGGTCCATGTGGTCCATGGGTGGCGTGGTCCAGCGTGGTGCGGTCCAGCGTGGCGGTCCAGTGGTCCGGTCCGTGGTCCAGTGGTGTGTCCAGTGCGGTCCAGCATGGTGGTCCAGTGTGTGGTCCAGCGTGGTCCATCCAGGCGTGATGATCCAGTGGCGTATCCGTCCAGTACGTAATCCAGCGTACGGTCCAGCGTGGTCCAGTGTGGTGCGGTCCAGCGTGGTCCGCGCGGCGGTCCAGTGGTCCAGTGGCGTGGTCCAGCATGGCGTAGTCCAGCGTGGTGCACCAGCAAAGTCCAGCGTGGTGCGGTCCCAGTGGTGCGGTCCAGCGTGAGAGTCCAGTCCAGTGTGGGTCCGCGTATCCAGCGTGGTGTGGTCCAGCGTGGCGTACCAGTGCGGTCCAGCGTGGTCCAGCGTGGCGTGGTCCAGTGCGGCAGTGCGGCGTATCCAGTGCGTGAACCAGCGCGGTCCAGTATGGCGTGGTCCAGGCGGCGTGGTCCAGCGTGGTCCAGCATCGGTATCCAGAGTGCATTCCAGCGTGCAGGTGGTCCAGCGGCATTCAGTCTATGGTCCAGTGGTCCAGCGTGGTGCGGTCCAGTGCGGTCCAGCGTGGTCCACATGGTGCGGTCCAGCGGTATCCAGCGTGGTCCAGCGATGGCGTATTCAGTGCATTCAGCGCATTCAGCGTATCCAGTGTGGTGGCATTCATGTGGTCCAGGGCATGGTGTATCCAGTGCATTCAGCGCGGCGTGGTCCAGCGTGGTGTGGTCCATGGTGCGGTCCAGCGTGGCGTATCCCAGGTGGCCAGGTCCAGCGTGGTCCAGCGTGGTCCAGCGTGGTCCAGCGGTGGCGTTCATGTCCCATGGTGGTCCAGTGCATGGCGTGGTCCAGCGTGGTCCAGCATGGCCAGTGGTCCAGCGTGGTGCGTATCCAGCGTGGCGTGGTCCAGCGTGGGCCAGCGTGGCGTGGTCCAGGCGGTGCAGTCCAGCGTGGTCCAGCGGTGGCGGTCCAGCGTGGTCCAGCGCATGGCGGTCCAGCATGGCGGTCCAGCGTGGCGGTCCAGTGGCGGTCCAGTGTGGTGCGGTCCAGTGGTCCCAGTGTGTCCAGCGTGGTCCAGTGGTCCAGTGGTGTGGTCCAGCGCGGTCCAGCATGGCGTGGTCCAGCGGGTCCAGCATGGTGGTCCCAGTGGCGTGGTCCAGCATGGTCCAGCGGTCCAGCGTGGTGCGGTCCAGCGTGGCGGTCCAGCGTGGTGTATCCAGCATGGTCCAGCGTGGTCCAGCGTGGGCGTGGTCCAGCGGCGGTCCAGTGGCGTGGTCCAGTGCGGCGTGGTCCAGCGGGTGGTCCAGTGCGTGGGTCCAGCGTGGTGTGGTCCAGCGTGGTCCAGCCAGCATGGCGTATCCAGCGTGTCCTAGCATGGTCCAGCGTGGTCCAGCGTGTGGTCCAGTGTGGTGGTCCAGCGTGGTCCAGAGGCATGGTCCAGTGGCTGTCCAGTCCAGCGTGGCGCGGTCCAGTGGTGGTCCAGCGTATCCAGTGCATCCGGCGTGGTCCAGCGCGGCGTGGTCCAGCGGTCCAGTACGGGCGCGGTCCAGCGTGGTGGTCCAGTGCCAGCGGTGGTGGTCCAGCGTATCCAGCGGTGGTGCGGGCGTGATGGCGTGGCGGCCCAGCGTGGCGGTCCAGGTCCAGCGTGGGTCCAGCGTGGCGGTCCAGCGTGGTCCAGCGCGAGCATCCTGCGGTGGTCCAGCGTGGCGTGGTCCAGCGGCGTGGTCCAGCGTCATTCCAGCGTGGCGCGGTCCAGCGTGGTCCAGTGGCGTCCAGCGTGGTCCAGCGTCCAGCGTGGCGTGGTCCAGCGTGGCGGTCCAGCGTCCCAGTGGTCCAGCGTGGTGGTCCAGCGTGGCGACCAGCGCGTGGTCCAGCGTGGCGTGGTCCAGCGTGGCGATCCAGTGTGGTCCAGCGCGCCAGCGTGGTCCAGCGTGGTGCGGTCCAGCGTGGTCCAGCGTGCGTGGTCCCAGCGCAGCCAGTGCGGCGCGGTCCCAGCGGCGGTCCAGCGTGGCGTGGCATAGCGTGGCCAGCGTGGCGCGGTCCAGCGTGGCGTGGCGTCCAGTGCGCGGCGTGTCCGCGTGGTGGTCCAGCGTGGCGGGTCCAGTGCGGGCGTGGCGTCCCAGCGTGGCGGTCCAGCGTATCCAGCGCAGTGCCAGCGTGGCGCGGTCCAGCGTGGTCCGGCGTCCAGCGTATCCAGCGTGGTGGTCCAGTGGGCGGTCCAGCGTGGCTATCGTGTCCAGCGTGGTCCAGCGCAGGTCCAGCGTGGGCGTCCATGCGGTCCAGCATGGTCCAGCGGTCCAGCGTGGCGCAGGTCCAGCGTGGCGGCGTCCAGCATGGCGTGGTCCAGCGGTCCAGCGTGGCGTGGTCCAGCAGCGTGGCGTCCAGCGCCAGTGGTGCGGTCCAGGCGTGGTCCAGCGCCAGCGCATGGTCCAGCGTGGTCCAGCGGTGCGGTCCAGCGTGGTGGTCCATGGTGGCGTCCAGTGTGGCGGGTCCAGCGTGGTGGTCCAGTGTGGTCCAGCATGGCGCGGTCCAGCGTGGTCCAGCGTGGCGTGGTCCAGCGTGGTGTATCCCATTGTCCAGCGTGGTCCAGTGGTCCAGAGGGTGGTCCAGCGTGTCCCAGCATGGTGGCCTTTAGTGGTCCAGTGCGTGGTCCAGCGTGGTGGTCCAGCGCAGTCCAGCATGGCGTGGTCCAGCGTGGCGGCGTCCAGCGTGGCGTGCGGTCCAGGCGTGGTCCAGCGTGGTCCAGCGTGGTCCATGGCGGTGGGTCCAGCGTGGCGTGGTCCAGCGTGCATGCGTCCAGCGTGGTGCGGTCCAGCGGCGTGAACCAGTGCGGCGCGGTCCAGCGTGGTCCCAGCGTGGCGTGGTTCGCGGTCCAGCGTGGTCCAGCGTGGCGTGGTCCAGCGCGGCGTGGTCCAGCGTGTCCAGCGTAGCATGGTGCGGGCTCCAGCGTGGCGCGTGGCGGTCCAGCGTGGTCCAGTGGTCCCAGCGTGGTCCAGCGGGCGGGTCCAGCGTGGTGGTCCAGCGTGGCGCCAGCGTGGTGGGCGTGGTCCAGCGTGGCGTCCCAGCGGCCAGCGTGGCGTGGCGTCCAGTGCAGCTGGCGTCCAGCAGCGCGGCCAGCGTATCCAGCGGGCGGTCCAGGCGCAGCGCGGCCAGCGCAGCGTGGCGCGTCCAGCGGCGTGATCCAGCGCGGCGCGCATGGTCCAGCGCGGGTCCAGCGTGGCGGTGCGATCCAGCGTCCAGCGCGCGTCCAGCGTGGTCCAGTCCGGGTGCGTAGTCCAGCGTGGCGGTCCAGCGTGGCGTGGTCCAGCGTGGCGCGTCCAGCGTGGTGTATCCAGGTCCAGCGCAGGCGGTCCAGCGTGGCGTCCGGTGCGGCGTGGCGTGGTCCAGCGTGGTCCAGCGTGGTCCAGCACGGCGTCCAGCACATGCGGCCAGCGTGGCGGTCCAGCGTGGTCCAGCACCGCGGTCCAGCGCCAGCGTGGCGCGGTCCAGCAGCGTGGCGTCCAGGTCCAGCGTGGCGTCCAGCGCAGCGTGGTCCAGTGCGGTCCAGCGTGGCGTCCAGCGTGGTGTCTGGTCCAGCGTGGCCAGCGTCTCCAGCGACGGGTGGTCCAGCGTGGTCCAGTGTGGTCCAGCGGCGGTCCAGCGTGGTCCAGCGTGGCGTCCAGCGTGTATCCAGCGTGGCGTCCAGCGTGGTGGTCCAGTCCAGCGTGGTGCAGTCCAGCGTGGCGTCCAGGTCCAGCGTGCGTCCAGCGATCCAGCGTGGCGGGGCGTCCAGCGTGGTGTATCTCAGGTCCAGCGTGGTCGGCCAGGTCCAGTGCGGCGTGGTCCAGCGTGGCGTCCAGCGTGGTGGTCCAGGCGTGGTCCACCGATGATCCAGCGGCGTCCAGGTCCAGCGCAGCGGGCCAGTGGCGGTCCAGCGTGGTGGTCCAGCGCGTGGTCCAGCGCGGCGGTCCAGCGTCCAGAGTCCGGTGGCGGTCCAGCGTGGCGGCGTCCAGCGTGGCGTCCAGCGTGGTCCAGCGTGGCGGGTCCAGCGTATCCAGCGTGGCGGTCCGCGTCCAGCGTGGCGTATCCAGCGGTGGTGGTCCAGCGCGGCGGTCCAGCATGGCGGGTCCAGCGTGGTCCAGCGTGGCAGCGCGGTCCAGCGTGGCGTTCAGCTGGCGTCCAGCGTGGCGTATCTGGTCCAGCGTGGCGTCCAGCGTGGCGTCCAGCGCGTGGTGTATCCAGCGGTCCAGCGCGGTCCAGCAGTGGCGTGGTCCAGTAGTCCAGCGTGGCGTCCAGGTCCAGCGATGGCGTGTCCAGCGTGGTGGTCCAGCGTGGCGTCCAGTGCGTGGCGGTCCAGGCGGCGGTCCAGCAGCGCGGCGTCCAGCGTGGCGGTCCAGCGGGTCCCAGCATGGCGGGTCCAGCGCAGCGGTCCAGCGCAGTCCAGCGTGGCGGTCCAGCGTGCATGGCGTCCAGCGTGGTCCAGCGTGGCGGGTCCGGCGTGCGTGGCGTCCAGCGTGGTCCAGCGTGGCGTCCAGCAGCGGTCCAGCGCGGCAGTGGTCCAGCGCAGCCAGCGGCGGTCCAGCGGCGTGGTCCAGGTCCAGCGGCGTATGGCGGTCCAGTGGGCGTGGTCCAGCGTGGTGGTCCAGCGGTCCAGTGGTCCATGCGCCGTGGTCCAGCGTGGTTGGTCCAGCGTGGTGCGGTCCAGCGTGGTCCAGCATGGCGTGGTCCAGTGTGGCGTGGTCCAGCGTGTCCCAGCGTGGCGGTCCAGTGCGGTCCAGCGGTCCAGCGTGGCGTGGTCCAGCGTGGTCCAGCGTGGCGTGGTCCAGCGTGGCGTGGTCCAGCGTGTGGTCCAGCGTGGTGGTACGGCGTGGCGGTCCAGCGTGGTGTGGTCCCAGCGCTGGGTGGTTTAGTATCCGTGGTCCAGCGTGGCGTGGTCCAGCGGTGTGGTCCAGCGTGGCGTGGTCCAGTGCGGTGCGCCGTGGTCCAGCGTGGTGCGGTCCAGTGTGGTAAAGCGCAGGTCCAGCGTGGCGATCCAGCGTGGTGGGTCCAGCGTAGTCCAGTGGTGGTCCAGGTCCAGCGCATGGGTCCAGTGGTGCGGTCCAGTGTGGCGGTCCAGCGGTGTCCAGCGCGGCGTGGTCCAGCGGTGGCCAGCGTGGGCCAGCGTGGTGTGGTCCAGCGTGGTGGCGGTCCAGCGTGGTCCAGCGGGTCCAGCGTGGCGGTCCAGTGGTCCAGCGTGGCGTGGTCCAGCGTGGCGTGATCCAGCGGTGGTCCAGCGTGGCGTATCCAGCGTGGTGCGGTCCAGCGGCGTGGTGCGGTCCAGCGTCCAGCGTTTTAGTGTCCAGCATGGCGATCCAGCGCGGCTATCCAGGTCCAGGCGTGGTCCAGCGTGGCGGTCCAGCGTGGTCCAGTGGCGGCCAGGTCCAGCGTATGGTCCAGCGGGCGGTCCAGCGTGGCGTGGTCCAGCGTGGTCCAGCGGCCAGGTCCGGCATGGCGTATCCAGCGTGGTGCGGTCCAGTGGGCGTCCAGCGTGGCGTGGTCCAGCGTGGCGGGTGGTCCAGCGTGGCGGTCCAGCATGGCGGTCCAGGTCCAGCGTGGCGTCCAGCGTGGTCCAGTGGCGGTCCAGCGTGGCGTGGTCCCAGTGCGGTGCGGTCCAGGCATGGTGGCGGTCCAGCGTGTGGTCCAGCGGTCCAGCGTGCGGTCCAGCGCCAGCGTCCAGCGTGGTCCAGGTCCAGCGTGGCGTGGGTCCAGCGTGGTCCAGGTCCAGCGCAGCGTGTGGTCGTGGTCCAGGCGTGGTGGTGGTCCAGCGCGGCGTGGTCCAGTGGCGGTCCAGCGTATCCAGCGGTGCGGTCCAGCGTAGCAGCGGCGTCCAGCGTGGCGTGGTCCAGTGCGCCAGCGGTCCAGGCGTCCAGCAGGCGTGGTCCAGCGGGCGGTCCAGCGTGGCGTCCCACCCCAGCGTGGTCCAGCGTGGCGGGTCCAGCGTGGTCCAGCGTGGCGTGGTCCGCGCTGCGTGGTCCAGCGGCGGCGGTCCAGCGTGGCGGTCCAGCGTGATCCGGCGGTCCAGCGTGGCGGTCCAGCGCGGCGGTCCAGTGGTCCAGCGTGGTCCAGCGTGGCGGTCGGTCCAGCGTCCAGCGGCGTCCAGCGTGGCGTCCAGCGGGCGGTCCAGCGTGGCGTATCCAGTGGTGCGGTCCAGCGTGGCGTCCAGCGTGGTTCCAGCGGTCTGGGTCCAGGCGGCCCAGCGTGGTCCAGCAACGTGGCGGTCCAGCGCGGCGTGGTCCCAGCGGTGGTCCCAGCATGGCGTATCCAGCGCGCGGTCCAGCGTGGTGGCGTCCAGCATGGCGTGGTCCAGCGCGGCGTGGTCCAGCGTGGTCCAGTTGGCGGCGTCCAGGTCCAGCGTGGTCCAGCGTGGCGCGGGTCCAGCGGGTCCAGCGTGGCGTCGGTCCAGCCAGCGTGGCGTCCCAGCGTGGCGTGCGGTCCAGCGCGGTCCAGCGGCGGCGTCCAGCGTGGCGGTCCAGCGTGGCGGTCCAGCGTGGCGTCCAGCGTGGTGTGGTCCAGCGTGGCGGTCCAGCGTGGTGCGTCCAGCGTGGTCCAGCGTGGTCCAGCGTGGCGTCCAGGTGTGGTCCGAGTCCAGCGAACGGTCCAGCGTGGCGGTCCAAACGTGGCGGTCCAGCGGGTCCAGCGTGGCGGTCCAGCGTGGTCCAGCGAGGGAGATATGAGTCGGTCCAGAGATTTTTGCGTGGTCCAGCGTGGCGAAAGACGTCCAGCGTGGTGGGTCCAGCGTGGCGTGGTCCAGCGTGGTCCATGGTGACCAGTGGTGGGGTCCAGCGCGTCCAGGTGCGGTCCAGCGTGGTGCGGTCCTGAGGTGCGCCCAGGTCCAGCGTGGTGCGGTCCAGTCCGTACGCGGCGGTCCAGCGTGTCCAGCCACACTGGTGAGTGGTCCAGTGTGGCGTGGTCCAGCGTGGTCCAGGCGCCGAGGGCTGTCATTGTAAATAAGTCCACTTAACTGAACTGCCCAGTGGCGTGGTCCAGCAAATGTGGTCCAGCGTGGTGCGGTCCAGTGGTCCAGCGCATGGTGGGTCCAGCGTGGTGGTCCAGTGTGGTCCAGCATGGTCCGCGTGGTGCGGTCCAGCGCAGGTCCAGCGTGGTGGTCCAGTGGTCCAGCGTGCCGGTCCAGTGCGGCCAGTGGTCCAGCGTGGCGTGGTCCAGTGCGGTCCAGTGTGGCGGTCCAGTGGCTGGTCTAGTGGTGATCCAGCGCAGGTCCTGTGTGGTCTAGTGTGGTGTGGTCTAGCGTGGCTGCGTCTATCCAGTGGTGTATTCAGTGTGGTCTAGTGTGGTCTAGTGTGGTGTGGTCCAGCGCATTCAGTGGTCCAGCATGGTGTGTCCAGTGCGGCGTGGTCCATGTGCGGTCCATGGTGCGGTCCATGTTAAACCAGCGTGGTGGTCCAGCGTCTGGTCCGTGGGTGATCCATGTGTCCAGCACGGCGTGGTGTGGTCCAGCGTGGCCTAGTGGTCCGTGTGGTCCAGTGTGCGGTCCAGCGTGGCGGTCCAGTGCGGCGTGGTCCAGTGGTCCAGTGTGGTGGTCCAGGCGTGGTCCAGCGTGGTGGTCCAGCGTGGCGTGGTCCAGCGGGTGGTCCAGGCATGGTGTGGTCCAGCGTGTGGTCCCAGCATGGTCCAGCGTGGTCCAGCGTGGTGTAGTCCATGGTCCAGTGGTCCAGCACGGCGTGGTCCAGCGTGACCCAGCGTGCGTGGTCCCAGCGTGGTGCGGTCCAGCGTGGTCCAGTGTGGTCCAGCATGGCGGTCCAGCGTATCCGCGCGTGGTCCAGTGTGGTGGTCCAGCGTGGCGTGGTCCAGTGTGGTGGTCCAGTGTGGTGTGGTCCAGTGGTGCTGTGGTCCAGTGCGGCGCGGTCCAGTGTGGTAGCGTCCAGTGGTCCAGCGTCCAGCGTGGTCCAGTATCCAGTGTGGTGGTCCGTGGTCCAGTGGTGTGGTCCAGTGTGGTGGTCCAGTGTGGTGTGGTCCAGCGTGGTGGTCCAGTGGTGTCCAGTATCCAGTGGAGTCCAGCGTGGTCCAGGTCCAGCGTGGTGGTCCAGTGGTGGTCCAGGCGTGGTGGCGGTATCTCAGGTGGTCCCAGGCTGCCAGCGTGGTGGTCCAGGTGCGGTCCAGCCAGTGGTGGTGGTCCAGCGTGGTCCAGCGGCGTGGTCCAGTGGCGGTCCAGCCAGCGTGGCGGTCCAGCGTGGTGGTCCATGCGGGTGGTCCAGCGTGGTCCAGCGTGTCCAGCGTGGTCCAGCGGTCCAGCGTGGCGTGGTCCAGCGCATGGTGGTCGGTCCAGCGTGGCGTGGTCCAGCGCGGTCCAGCATGGCGGTCCAGTGTGGTGTGGTCCAGCGGTGTGGTCCAGAGTGTCCAGCATGGCGTGGTCCAGCATGGCGTGGTCCAGCGTGGCGTGGTCCAGCGTGGTCCAGTTACGGCGGTCCAGTGTGGTGGTCCAGCGGTGTGTCCAGCGGCGGTCCAGTGGTCCAGCGTGGTCCATGGTATCCAGCGTGTCCCAGCGCGGCGGTCCAGGCGTGGCGGTCCAGCATGGTCCAGCGTGGTCCAGCGTGGTGGGTCCAGCAGCGCAGCCAGCGTCCAGTGAACATGCGGCGTCCAGTGTCCGGCAGATCCAGCGTGGCGGTCCAGCGTGGTCCAGTCCAGTGGTCCATCCAGCGTGGCGTGGTCCAGCGTGGTGGTCCAGCGTGGCGGTCCAGTCCAGCATGGTCCAGGTCCAGCGTGGTGCGGTCCAGCGTGGTGCGGTCCAGTGCGCGGTCCAGTGGCGTGTGGTCCAGTGTGAAATCCAGCGTGGCGTATCCAGCGTGGTCCAGCGGTGGTCCAGCGTGGTCCAGTGTGGCTGGTCCAGTGGTCCAGCGGTGGTCCAGTCCAGCGTCCAGTGCGGCGGTCCAGCGGTCCAGCGTGGCGGTCCAGCGCATTCCAGTGTGGCGGTCCAGCGTGGTCCAGCGGCGTGGTCCAGCGTGGTCCCAGATGGTCCAGCGTGTCCAGCGGCGTGTCCAGCGTGGCCAGTGGTCCAGCGTGGTCCAGCGCCAGCGTGGTCCAGCGGTCCAGCGTAGCGTGGTCCAGCGTGGCGCGGTCCAGCGTGGTCCAGCGTGGCGGTCCAGCGTGGCGTCCAGCAGGGTGTACGCGTGGTCCAGCGTGGTGGTCCAGCGTCCAGCGGCGTGGTCCAGTGGTCCAGCGCGGCCAGTGGGCGTATCCAGCGTGGCAGTGGTCCAGCGTGGTGGTCCAGCATGGCGTGGTCCAGCGTGGCGTGGTCCAGTGCGGTGGCGGTCCAGCGGTCCAGCGTGGCGGTCCAGCGTGCGCCATGTGGTCCAGGTGGTCCAGCGGTCCAGCGTGTCCAGGTGCGGTCGGTCCAGCGTGGTCCAGCATGGCGTATCCAGCGTGTGGCGGTCCAGCGTGGCGCGGTCCAGCGTGGTGGTCCAGCGGTCCAGCGTGGCGTCCAGCGTGGTCCAGTGTGGCCCAGCGTGGCGGTCCAGCGTGGTCCAGCAGCGTGGTCCAGGGCGTGTCCAGCGTATCCAGCGTGGTCCAGCGTGGTCCAGCGTATCCAGCGTGGTCCAGCATGGCGTGGTCCAGCGTGGCGTGGTCCAGCATGGTGCCAGGTCCAGTGGCGTGGTGTGGTCCAGCGTGCGGTCCAGCGTGGCGGGTCCAGCGTAGTCCAGCGTGGCGGGTCATAGGCGTGGTCCAGCGTGGCGTGGTCCAGCGTGGCGGTCCAGCCAGTGGGTGGTCCAGCGTGGTCCAGGTCCAGCGTCCAGCGCATGGTCCAGCGGCGTGGTCCAGCGTGGCGTGGTCCAGCGGGCGGGTCCAGCGGGTCCAGTGTGGCGTGGTCCAGCGTGGCGTGGTCCAGCGTGGTCCAGCGTGGTCGTGCGGTCCAGCGGGTCCAGCGTGGTGCATGGTCCAGCGTGGTCCAGTGGTCCAGCGTGGCCAGTGGTCCAGCGTGGTCCAGCCAGCGTGGCGTATCCAGCGTGGCGTGGTCCAGCGTGGTGGTCCAGTGCGGTCCAGCGTGGTCCAGCGTGGTGCGGTCCAGCGTGGCGTCATCCAGCGTGGTCCAGCGTGGCGTCCAGCGCGTGGTGGTCCAGCGGGTGGTCCAGCGTGGCGGGTCCAGCGTGGTCCAGCGTGGCGTGGTCCAGCGCGGTGCGCATCCAGCGTGGCGGGTCCAGCGTGGTCCAGCGTGGCAGCCAGCGGCGCGGTCCAGCGGGTGTATCCAGCGTGGTCCAGCGGGTGCCAGCGTGGTGGTCCAGCGTGGTCCAGCGTGGCGGGTCCAGTGGTCCAGCGTGGTCCAGCGTGGTCCAGGCCATAGCGTAGTCCAGCGTGGCGTGGTCCAGTGTGGTGGTGGTCCAGCGTGGCGGTCCAGCGGGTGGTCCAGTGCGTAGCATGTCCAGCGTGGCGTGGTCCAGCGTGGCGGTCCAGCCAGGCGTGGTCCAGCGTGGCGTGGTCCAGTGTGGTCCAGCGTGGCGTCCAGCGTGGCGTCCAGCGTGGCCAGCGTATCCAGCGTGGTGCGGTCCAGCGCGGTCCAGCGTGGCGGGTCTGCGTGGTCCCAGCGGTCCAGCGTGGTCCAGCGTGGTCCAGCGCGTGGTCCAGTGTGGTGCGGTCCTCCAGGAGGGTCCAGCGTGGCGTGGTCCAGCGTGGTCCGGTGCGTGGTCCAGCGTGGCGCCGTCCAGTCCAGTGTGGTCCAGTGGTGGTCCAGCGTGGTCCAGCGTGGTGCGGTCCAGCGTGGTCCAGCGTGGTCCAGTGTGGTGGTATCCAGCGTGGTAGTGTCCAGTGCCAGCGTGGTCCGCGGCGTGGTCCAGTGTGGTGGTCCAGCGTGGTCCAGTGGTCCAGCGTGGCGTGGTCCAGCGTGGCGCAGTCCAGCATGGCGTGGTCCAGCGTGGCGCGGTCCAGCGTATCCAGCATGGCGTGGCTAGCGGTGGCGTATCCAGCGTGGTGGTCCAGCGTGGTCCAGTGGTCGCAGCG
>NW_027036853.1:0-16125 GCF_034236695.1 Oncorhynchus nerka | reverse complement strand
GGAGAGGAGAGAGCAGAACCACATTAAAACCCAGTAAGGGAGAGGAGTAGAGCAGAACCACATTAAAACCCAGTAAGGGAGAGGAGAGAGCAGAACCACATTAAAACCCAGTAAGGGAGAGGAGAGAGCAGAACCACATTAAAACCCAGTAAGGGAGAGAACCACATTAAAACCCGAGAGAGCAGAACCACATTAAAACCCAGTACGGGAGAGGAGAGAGCAGAACCACATTAAAACCCAGTAAGGGAGAGGAGAGAGCAGAACCACATTAAAACCCAGTAAGGGAGAGGAGAGAGCAGAACCCATTAAAACCCAGTAAAGGGAGAGGAGAGAGCAGAACCACATTAAAACCCAGTACGGGAGAGGAGAGAGCAGAACCACATTAAAACCCAGCAGAACCACATTAAAACCCAGTAGAGGAGAGAACCACATTAAAACCCAGTAAGGAGAGGAGAGAGCAGAACCACATTAAAACCCAGTAAGGGAGAGGAGAGAGCAGAACCACATTAAAACCCAGTAAGGGAGAGGAGAGAGCAGAACCACATTAAAACCCAGTAAGGGAGAGGAGAGAGCAGAACCACATTAAACCCAGTAAGGGAGAGGAGAGAGCAGAACCACATTAAAACCCAGTAGCAGGGAGAGGAGAGAGCAGAACCACATTAAAACCCAGTACGGGAGAGGAGAGAGCAGAAACACATTAAAACCCAGTAAGGGAGAGGAGAGCAGAACCACATTAAAACCAGTAACCACATTAAAACCCAGTAAGGGAGAGGAGAGAGCAGAACCACATTAAAACCCAGTAAGGGAGAGGAGAGAGCAGAACCACATTAAACCACAGTAAGGGAGAGGAGAGAGCAGAACCATTAAAACTGAGGGAGAGGAGAGAGCAGAACCACATTAAAACCCAGTAAGGGAGAGGAGAGAGCAGAACCACATTAAAACCCAGTACGGGAGAGGAGAGAGCAGAACCACATTAAAACCCAGTAAGGGAGAGGAGAGAGCAGAACCACATTAAAACCCAGTAAGGAGAGAGCAGAACCACATTAAAACCCAGTACGGAGAGGAGAGAGCAGAACACATTAAAACCCAGTAAGGGAGAGGAGAGAGCAGAACCACATTAAAACCCAGTAAGGGAGAGGAGAGAGCAGAAACCACATTAAAACCCAGCACGGGAGAGGAGAGAGCAGAACCACATTAAACCCAGTAAGGAAACCCAGTAAGGAGAGGAGAGAGCAGAACCACATTAAAACCCAGCACGGGAGGAGAGCAGAACTACATTAAAAAACCCCACGAGAGGAGAGAGCATGAGAAGAGCAGAGAGAGCACCACATAAAACCCAGTAAGGGAGAGGAGAGAGAGAACCACATTAAAACCCAGTAAGGGAGAGGAGAGAGCAGAACCACATTAAAACCCAGTACTGAGGAGAGGAGAGAGCAGAACCACATTAAAACCCAGTACGGGAGAGGAGAGAGCAGAACCACCAAAAACCCAGTAAGGGAGGAGAGAGCAGAACCATATTAAAACCCAGTAAGGGGAGAGAGAGAGCAGAACCACATTAAAACCCAGTAAGGGAGAGGAGAGAGCAGAACCAGATTAAAACCCAGTAAGGGAGAGGAGGCAGAACCACATTAAACCCAGTAAGGGAGAGAGAGAACCAGTACCCCAGTAAGGAGAGGAGAGAGACAGAACCACACAAAAGCCCAGTACGGGGAGAGGAGAGCAGAACCACATTAAAACCCAGTAAGGAGAGGAGAGAGCAGAACCACATTAAAACCCAGTAAGGGAGAGGAGAGAGCAGAACCACATTAAAACCCAGTAAGGGAGAGGAGAGAGCAGAACCACATTAAAACCCCAGTACGGGAGAGAGAGAGCAGAACCACATTAAAACCCAGTAAGGGAGAGGAGAGCAGAACCACATTAAAACCCAGTAAGGGAGAGGAGAGAGAGAGGAGAAGCAGAACCACATTAAAACCCAGTACGGAGAGGAGAGAGCAGAACCACATTAAAACCCAGTAAGGGAGAGAGGAGAGAGCAGAACCACATTAAAACCCAGTAAGGGAGAGGAGAGCAGAACCACAAAACCCAGTAAGGGAGAGGAGAACCATTAAAACCCAGTAAGGGAGAGGAGAGCAGAAACACATTAAAACCCAGTAAGGGAGAGGAGAGAGCAGAAACACATTAAAATCCCAGTAAGGGAGAGGAGAGAGCAGAACCACATTAAAACCCAGTACGGAGAGGAGAGAGAACCACATTAAAAACCCAGAACCACATTAAAACCCAGTAAGGGAGAGGAGAGAGCAGAACCACATTAAAACCCAGTACGGGAGAGAGGAGAGAGCAGAACCACATTAAAACCCAGTAAGGGAGAGGAGAGCAGGGGAGAGGAGAGAGCAGAACCACATTAAAACCCAGTACGGGAGAGGAGAGAGCAGAACCACATTAAAACCCAGTAAGGGAGAGGAGAACCACATTAAAACCCAGTAAGGGAGAGGAGAGAGCAGAACCACATTAAAACCCAGTACGGGAGAGGAGAGAGCAGAACCACATTAAAACCCAGTAAGGGAGAGGAGAGAGCAGAACCACATTAAAACCCAGTACGGGAGAGGAGAGAGCAGAACCACATTAAAACCCAGTAAGGGGAGAGGAACCAGAGAGAGCAGAACCACATTAAAACCCAGTAAGGGAGAGGAGAGAGCAGAACCACATTAAAACCCAGTACAGGGAGAGAGCAGAACCACATTAAAACCCAGTAAGGGAGAGGAGAGAGCAGAACCACATTAAAACCCAGTACGGGAGAGGAGAGAGCAGAACCACATTAAAACCCAGTACGGGAGAGGAGAGAGCAGAACCACATTAAAACCCAGTACGGGAGAGGAGAGAGCAGAACCACATTAAAACCCAGTAAGGGGAGAGAGGGAGAGAGAGCAGAACCACATTAAAACCCAGTAAGGGAGAGGAGAGAGCAGAACCACATTAAAACCCAGTACGGGAGGAGAGAGAGAACCACATTAAAACCAGTATCGGGAGAGGAGAGAGCAGAACCACATTAAAACCCAGTAAGGGAGAGGAGAGAGCAGAACCACATTAAAACCCAGTAAGGGAGAGGAGAATTGTGAGTGCAGTCTACCTTAGCGGTATTCAGAGTGCTGTGGTGCAGTCTACCTTAGCGGTATTCAGAGTGCTGTGGTGCAGTCTACCTTAGCGGTATTCAGAGTATTGTGGTGCAGTCTATCATAGCGGTATTCAGAGTATTGTGGTTCAGTCTACCTTAGTGGTATTCAGAGTATTGTGGTTCAGTCTACCTTAGTGGTATTCAGAGTATTGTGGTATTCAGCGTGCTGTGGTGCAGTCTACCTTAGTGGTATTCAGAGTGCTGTGGTGCAGTCTACCTTAGTGGTATTCAGAGTGCTGTGGTGCAGTCTACCTTAGCGGTATTCAGAGTATTGTGGTGCAGTCTACCTTAGTGGTATTCAGAGTGCTGTGGTTCAGTCTACCGTAGTGGTATTCAGAGTGCTGTGGTGCAGTCTACCTTAGCGGTATTCAGAGTATTGTGGTGCAGTCTACCTTAGCGGTATTCAGAGTGCTGTGGTGCAGTCTACCTTAGCGGTATTCAGAGTGCTGTGGTTCAGTCTACCTTAGTGGTATTCAGAGTGCTGTGGTGCAGTCTACCTTAGCGGTATTCAGAGTATTGTGGTTCAGTCTACCTTAGTGGTATTCAGAGTGCTGTGGTTCAGTCTACCTTAGTGGTATTCAGAGTGCTGTGGTGCAGTCTACCTTAGCGGTATTCAGAGTATTGTGGTGCAGTCTACCTTAGCGGTATTCAGAGTGCTGTGGTGCAGTCTACCTTAGCGGTATTCAGCGTGCTGTGGTGCAGTCTACCTTAGCGGTATTCAGCGTGCTGTGGTGCAGTCTACCTTAGTGGTATTCAGAGTATTGTGGTTCAGTCTACCTTAGTGGTATTCAGAGTATTGTGGTTCAGTCACGCTTAGTGGTATTCAGCGTGCTGTGGTGCAGTCTACTCAGTGGTATTCAGAGTATTGTGGTTGGGGCTACCTTAGTGGTATTCAGTGCTGTGCAGCCTGCCTTAGTGGTATTCAGAGTGCTGTGGTGCAGTCTACCTTAGCGGTATTCAGCGTGCTGTGGTGCAGTCTACCTTGAAAGGTATTCAGAGTGCTGTGGTGCAGTCTACCTTAGCGGTATTCAGAGTATTGTGGTGCAGTCTACCATAGCGGTATTCAGAGTATTCTGGTAGTCTACTCTTAGTGGTATTCAGCGTGCTGTGGTGCAGTCTACCTTAGCGGTATTCAGAGTGCTGTGGTGCAGTCTGCCTTAGTGGTATTCAGCTGCTGTGGTGCAGTCTACCTTAGTGGTATTCAGAGTGCTGTGGTGCAGTCTACCTTAGTGGTATTCAGAGTATTGTGGTTCAGTCTACCTAGCGGTATTCAGAGTGCTGTGGTGGCGGTGCAGTCTACCTAGTGGTATTCAGAGTGCTGTATGGTGCAGTCTACCTTAGTGGTATTCAGAAGATGCTGTGGTGCAGTCACCTTAGCGGTGATTAGCGTGCTGTGGTGCAGTCTACCTTAGTGGTATTCAGAGTGCCTTGGTGCAGTCTACCTTAGTGGTATTCAGAGTATTGTGGTGCAGTCTACCTTAGTGGTATTCAGAGTGCTGTGGTGCAGTCTACCTTAGTGGTATTCAGAGAGCATTGTGGTTTGGTCACCTTAGTGGTATTCAGCGTGCTGTGGTGCAGTCTACCTTAGTGGTATTCAGAGTGCTGTGGTTCAGTCTACCTTAGTGGTATTCAGAGTGCTGTGGTGCAGTCTACCTTAGCGGTATTCAGAGTATTGTGGTGCAGTCTACCTTAGTGGTATTCAGAGTATTGTGGTGCAGTCTACCTTAGCGGTATTCAGAGTGCTGTGGTGTGGTGCAGTCTACCTTAGTGGTATTCAGAGTATTGTGGTGCAGTCTACCTTAGCGGTATTCAGAGTGCTGTGGTGCAGTCTACCTTAGTGGTATTCAGAGTGCTGTGGTGCAGTCTACCTTAGTGGTATTCAGAGTGCTGTGGTGCAGTCTACCTTAGCGGTATTCAGCGTGCTGTGGTGCAGTCTACCTTAGTGGTATTCAGAGTGCTGTGGTGCAGTCTACCTTAGCGGTATTCAGAGTATTGTGGTGCAGTCTACCATAGCGGTATTCAGAGTATTGTGGTGCAGTCTACCTTAGTGGTATTCAGCGTGCTGTGGTGCAGTCTACCTTAGCGGTATTCAGAGTGCTGTGGTGCAGTCTACCTTAGTGGTATTCAGCGTGCTGTGGTGCAGTCTACCTTAGTGGTATTCAGAGTGCTGTGGTGCAGTCTACCTTAGTGGTATTCAGAGTATTGTGGTTCAGTCTACCTTAGCGGTATTCAGAGTGCTGTGGTGTGGTGCAGTCTACCTTAGTGGTATTCAGAGTGCTATGGTGCAGTCTACCTTAGTGGTATTCAGAGTGCTGTGGTGCAGTCTACCTTAGCGGTATTCAGCGTGCTGTGGTGCAGTCTACCTTAGTGGTATTCAGAGTGCCTTGGTGCAGTCTACCTTAGTGGTATTCAGAGTATTGTGGTGCAGTCTACCTTAGTGGTATTCAGAGTGCTGTGGTGCAGTCTACCTTAGTGGTATTCAGAGTATTGTGGTGCAGTCTACCTTAGTGGTATTCAGCGTGCTGTGGTGCAGTCTACCTTAGTGGTATTCAGAGTGCTGTGGTTCAGTCTACCTTAGTGGTATTCAGAGTGCTGTGGTGCAGTCTACCTTAGTGGTATTCAGAGTGCTGTGGTGCAGTCTACCTTAGCGGTATTCAGCGTGCTGTGGTGCAGTCTACCTTAGTGGTATTCAGAGTGCCTTGGTGCAGTCTACCTTAGCGGTATTCAGAGTATTGTGGTGCAGTCTACCTTAGTGGTATTCAGAGTATTGTGGTGCAGTCTACCTTAGCGGTATTCAGAGTGCTGTGGTGTGGTGCAGTCTACCTTAGTGGTATTCAGAGTATTGTGGTGCAGTCTACCTTAGCGGTATTCAGAGTGCTGTGGTGCAGTCTACCTTAGCGGTATTCAGCGTGCTGTGGTGCAGTCTACCTTAGTGGTATTCAGAGTGCTGTGGTGCAGTCTACCTTAGTGGTATTCAGCGTGCTGTGGTGCAGTCTACCTTAGCGGTATTCAGCGTGCTGTGGTGCAGTCTACCTTAGTGGTATTCAGAGTATTGTGGTGCAGTCTACCTTAGTGGTATTCAGAGTGCTATGGTTCAGTCTACCTTAGTGGTATTCAGCGTGCTGTGGTGCAGTCTACCTTAGCGGTATTCAGCTTGCTGTGGTGCAGCTCCAGGACATGTAGAGCTGCCTTTAGATTGGCCTGTGGCTCCGACAGCTCCATTTTGATTGGTCCAAGGCAGTGGACATCAGGAGGGGACAAATACATGCGTAGCAGAGACAGGTACACCTGTATAACAACATGACAACAACATGGGGTTAAGAGACAGGTACACCTGTATAACAACATGACAACAACATGGGGTTAAGAGACAGGTACACCTGTATAACAACATGGAGTTAAGAGACAGGTACACCTGTATAACAACATGGGGTTAAGAGACAGGTACACCTGTATAACAACATGGGGTTAAGAGACAGGTACACCTGTATAACAACAACATGGAGTTAAGAGACAGGTACACCTGTATAACAACAACATGGGGTTAAGAGACAGGTACACCTGTATAACAACAACATGGGGTTAAGAGACAGGTACACCTGTATAACAACAACATGGGGTTAAGAGACAGGTACACCTGTATAACAACAACATGGGGTTAAGAGACAGGTACACCTGTATAACAACATGGGGTTAAGAGACAGGTACACCTGTATAACAACATGGGGTTAAGAGACAGATACACCTGTATAACAACAACATGGAGTTAAGAGACAGGTACACCTGTATAACAACAACATGGGGTTAAGAGACAGGTACACCTGTATAACAACAACATGGGGTTAAGAGACAGGTACACCTGTATAACAACAACATGGGGTTAAGAGACAGGTACACCTGTATAACAACATGGGGTTAAGAGACAGGTACACCTGTATAACAACATGGGGTTAAGAGACAGATACACCTGTATAACAACAACATGGAGTTAAGAGACAGGTACACCTGTATAACAACATGGGGTTAAGAGACAGGTACACCTGTATAACAACAACATGGGGTTAAGAGACAGGTACACCTGTATAACAACAACATGGGGTTAAGAGACAGGTACACCTGTATAACAACAACATGGGGTTAAGAGACAGGTACACCTGTATAACAACAACATGGGGTTAAGAGACAGGTACACCTGTATAACAACAACATGGGGTTAAGAGACAGGTACACCTGTATAACAACATGGGGTTCAGAGACAGGTACACCTGTATAACAACAACATGGAGTTAAGAGACAGATACACCTGTATAACAACATGGGGTTAAGAGACAGGTACACCTGTATAACAACATGGGGTTAAGAGACAGGTACACCTGTATAACAACATGGGGTTAAGAGACAGGTACACCTGTATAACAACAACATGGGGTTAAGAGACAGGTACACCTGTATAACAACAACATGGGGTTAAGAGACAGGTACACCTGTATAACAACATGGGGTTAAGAGACAGGTACACCTGTATAATAACAACATGGGGTTAAGAGACAGGTACACCTGTATAACAACATGGGGTTCAGAGACAGGTACACCTGTATAACAACATGGGGTTAAGAGACAGGTACACCTGTATAACAACAACATGGGGTTAAGAGACAGGTACACCTGTATAACAACAACATGGGGTTAAGAGACAGGTACACCTGTATAACAACAACATGGAGTTAAGAGACAGGTACACCTGTATAACAACAACATGGGGTTAAGAGACAGGTACACCTGTATAACAACATGGGGTTAAGAGACAGGTACACCTGTATAACAACATGGGGTTCAGAGACAGGTACACCTGTATAACAACATGGGGTTAAGAGACAGGTACACCTGTATAACAACATGGGGTTAAGAGACAGGTACACCTGTATAACAACAACATGGGGTTAAGAGACAGGTACACCTGTATAACAACATGGTGTTAAGAGACAGGTACACCTGTATAACAACATGGGGTTAAGAGACAGGTACACCTGTATAACAACAACATGGAGTTAAGAGACAGGTACACCTGTATAACAACAACATGGGGTTAAGAGACAGGTACACCTGTATAACAACATGGGGTTAAGAGACAGGTACACCTGTATAACAACATGGAGTTAAGAGACAGGTACACCTGTATAACAACATGGAGTTAAGAGACAGGTACACCTGTATAACAACATGGAGTTAAGAGACAGGTACACCTGTATAACAACATGGGGTTAAGAGACAGGTACACCTGTATAACAACATGGAGTTAAGAGACAGGTACACCTGTATAACAACATGGAGTTAAGAGACAGGTACACCTGTATAACAACATGGAGTTAAGAGACAGGTACACCTGTATAACAACATGGAGTTAAGAGACAGGTACACCTGTATAACAACATGGAGTTAAGAGACAGGTACACCTGTATAACAACATGGAGTTAAGAGACAGGTACACCTGTATAACAACATGGTAGAGACAGGTACACCTGTATAACAACATGGAGTTAGAGACAGGTACACCTGTATAACAACATGGAGTTAAGAGACAGGTACACCTGTATAACAACATGGTAGAGACAGGTACCTGTATAACAACAACATGGGGTTAGAGACAGGTACACCTGTATAACAACAAGTTAAGAGACATACACCTGTACAACAACATGGAGTTAAGAGACAGGTACACCTGTATAACAACATGGTGTTAGAGACAGGTACACCTGTATAACAACATGGGGTTAAGAGACAGGTACACCTGTATAACAACATGGGGTTCAGAGACATGGTATAACAACATGGGGTTAAGAGACAGGTACACCTGTATAACAACAACATGGAGTTAAGAGACAGGTACACCTGTATAACAACATGGTGTTAAGAGACAGGTACACCTGTATAACAACATGGAGTTAAGAGACAGGTACACCAGAATAACACTGTATTACCAGAGGTAATAGAGGTTTACCATAGAGTTAGATGTATTACAGTACAAGTTCAACACGTGTCAATCAGAGGGAGATACTCACATCTTTGTTTCTGTCTGTGTCTTTGTCATAATGCCGGTGACAGTACCTGAAGGGAGAGAAACACAAAATGGCACTATTATAACTGACAACAACATCAGCAGACACCGCCTGGAGAGAAATCATGACGTAGATAGTTTAAAAACATCTACGTGTCTTATTTGGAAATAGTTATTTTTGAATCAGCATGTTATTGTTGATGGCTGGTGGGTTGTTTGAGTGGTCAACAGGCTATCGTCCCACGAACTCATCCATAGGGTGGTCAACAGGCTATCGTCCCACGAACTCATCCATAGGGTGGTCAACAGGCTATCGTCCCACTAACTCATCCATAGGGTGGTCAACAGGCTATAGGGTGGTCAACAGCCCCACGAACTCATCCATAGGGTGGTCAACAGGCTATCGTCCCACGAACTCATCCATAGGGTGGTCAACAGGCTATCGTCCCACGAACTCATCCATAGGGTGGTCAACAGGCTATCGTCCCACGAACTCATCCATAGGGTGGTCAACAGGCTATCGTCCCACGAACTCATCCATAGGGTGGTCAACAGGCTATCGTCCCACGAACTCATCCATAGGGTGGTCAACAGGCTATCGTCCCACGAACTCATCCATAGGGTGGTCAACAGGCTATCGTCCCACGAACTCATCCATAGGGTGGTCAACAGGCTGCCGTCCCACGAACTCATCCATAGGGTGGTCAACAGGCTATCGGAACTCATCCATAGGGTGGTCCGTCCCCCACTAACTCATCCATAGGGTGGTCAACAGGCTATCGTCCCACGAACTCATCCATAGGGTGGTCAACAGGCTGCCGTCCCACTAACTCATCCATAGGGTGGTCAACAGGCGGCCGTCCCACTAACTCATCCATAGGGTGGTCAACAGGCGGCCGTCCCACTAACTCATCCATAGGGTGGTCAACGGGCTGCCGTCCCACTAACTCATCCATAGGGTGGTCAACAGGCTGCCGTCCCACTAACTCATCCATAGGGTGGTCAACAGGCTGCCGTCCACTAACTCATCCATAGGGTGGTCAACAGGCTGCCGTCCCACTAACTCATCCATAGGGTGGTCAACAGGCTGCCGTCCACTAACTCATCCATAGGGTGGTCAACAGGCTGCCGCCCCACTAACTCATCCATAGGGTGGTCAACAGGCTGCCGTCCCACTAACTCATCCATAGGGTGGTCAACAGGCTGCCGTCCCACTAACTCATCCATAGGTGGTCAACAGGCTGCCGGCCACTAACTCATCCATAGGGTGGTCAACAGGCTGCCGTCCCACTAACTCATCCATAGGGTGGTCCAACAGGCTGCCGCTCCCACTAACTCATCCATAGGGTGATCAACAGGTGTGTGTGGGTGTATGTGTGTGTGTGTGTATGTATGTGTGTGTGTGTGTGTGTGGGTGTGTGTGTAGTACTACTCACTCCTTGGCCATGTGTGTGTCCTTCAGGACGCGTACGTAGATGAAGAGGGCCTGTTCGTGTTTCCCCATCCACCCAGAAGCAGGGCCCGCTCCTCCAGAAGACCTGACAGACAAACGGCTAGGTTGAAGATACAAAGGCTAAAGACAAGTTAGCTTTTAAAAAACAGATTCATGAGACCAGCATCGCTGTTCCTCATTCATGCAAAAGACCTCTGGGATATCACAATCCTCTGGTCTCGCCTTTGTGGCATGGGGAGCACACGGTCACGGAGGCTAGCATATAGCCATGAGAGCCATAGGAGTTGGCAAGACAGCACAAACCGATCTGGAACCAGGCTAGAATACCAAACAAACTCCCCTCATCCAGAGCGAATGACAAGTCATGCTTTCAACTAAAGAAGTCACAAAGGACTGCATACGATCACTGCAAGTACAACGAGCCAGGGGCACAATAACTGTTGAATCTACCGAACCATCCAATCCTCACCATCGAAGGGGAAGTCAGAGATAATGGCCTGGTTGTAGCTGGTAGAGACCTCCAGGAAACACACTAGCTTGCTCCTGAACTCTCCCAGGTCCCCCCTCCTTCCCAGCAGCCACTGCAGGAACCCCTACAGGAAGACAGAACAGATAGATTTTATTAGAATATCACATATCAGCTGTGGAGGAAAGGGGAATATACCTAGTCAGTTGTACAGGGAAAGGGGAATATACCTAGTCAGTTGTACAGGGAAAGGGGAATATACCTAGTCAGTTGTACAGGGAAAGGGAATATACCTAGTCAGTTGTACAGGAAAGGGAATATACCTAGTCAGTTGTACAGGAAAGGGGAATATACCTTAGTCAGTTGTACAGGGAAAGGGGAATATACCTATCAGTTGTCCAACTGAATGTCTTCAAGACATTCTCAAGACCCCATAAAGTGTTTTGTCGTTTTGTCAGTCCAGAAGTAAGATACGGAGGCTGATGGTGCTGAGAGATTACTGCTTTTTCAGTCCAGTAAGATACGGAGGCTGATGGTGCTGAGAGATTACCTGCTTTTGAGGTTGGTTCGACTTCGGTTTCAATAACAAAAATTAAAACACGAAATGCACTGTGGAATGTCGTAATCCTGAATAAAACAATGAATAAAAGTCCCCTGATGGAAGTGAGGGTAGTGATGGTAGTGACGGTAGTGATGGTAGTGATGAAAAATGAGGTAGTGGCGACGGTAGTGATGGATGTGATTGAAGACGGTAGTGTTTGAAGTGAGGTAGTGATGGTAGTGATGGTAGTGAGGGTAGTGATTGAAGTGATGTAGTGTTTGAAGTGAGGGTAGTGAGGGTAGTAACGGTAGTGATGGATGGGATGATGACGGTAGTGTTTGAAGTGAGGGTAGTGATGGTAGTGATGGTAGTGACGATAGTGTTTGGAAGTGAGGGTAGTGACGGTAGTGATATAGTGATGACCGTGTTTGAAGTGAGGGTAGTGAGGGTAGTGATGGTAGTGACGGTAGTGTTTGAAGTGAGGGTAGTGAGGGTAGTGACGGTAGTGACGGTAGTGATGGATGTGACGGTAGTGACGGTAGTGACGGATGTGACGGTAGTGACGGTAGTGAGGGTAGTGAGGGTAGTGACGGTAGTGACGGTAGTGATGGATGTGACGATAGTAATGGATGTGACGGTAGTGATGGATGTGACGGTAGTGACGGTAGTGATGGATGTGACGGTAGTGATGGATGTGGCGGTAGTGATGGATGTGACGGTAGTGATGGATGTGACGGTAGTGATGGATGTGACGGTAGTGATGGATGTGATGGCCCAATACTGCTGATCACTTATTAACCACCAGTTATTAACATTACTTCACGACAATGAAACATTTCAGTTGTTGTGTATATTACATTGGTTTTATTTGAAAACTATTATTATATCATTCAGGTCATCACATCTCCACAGAGCTGCTGTCTGACAAAAATCCCTATTTTAGTAGTTGTTCAAGTAAATCTCTGACCTACTATCATGACTGCTGAATACCAACTATCAACCACTAAGATCATGTATTCCAGGTAGAGATACCTCAAAGAAACTGCTCTCTCTTATGTACCCCTTCTTGGCAGTGCATTCTTCTGTCCCTGACGAGTGGGCGAAAACACACACAGACCGGACAAGTAGCCTCGCTTGGATTATGATCGTTGTAATTAATTAGCAAGTTTTCAACACTAAACTATGTAGAATATTGGTCTGTTGGAAACTACAACTCCCTCTGACATCGCACAGTTCGAACATTCATCTGATTTATCTCTAGAGAAACTGCAGCGCATTGAGCAAACAGAGTTTTTATATACAAATGGAATTCAAAATAACTGAACCAACGTAAGTCAATTAGTTGTTTAGAAAAGGAAAAACAACCCGACACATTTTGGGTTAATCACTACTGGCTGATAACTGCTGGCTTATCCACAGGCCTCCATTCGTGTGTATAGTCATCCCCAGGCAGGCCCCGACCTCCAGGCAGGCCCCGACCCCCGACTCCCAGGCAGGCCCGACCCCCAGGCAGGCCCGCCCTCCAGCAGTGCCCGACCCCCAGGCAGGCCCGACCTCCAGGCAGGCCCGACCCCCAGGCAGGCCCGACCAGGCAGGCCCGACCCCCAGGCAGGCCCGACCCCAGGCAGGCCCGACCTCCAGGCAGGCCCGACCCCACAGGCCCGACCCCAGGCGAGCCCGACCTCCAGGCAGGAGTTGAGGAACGCTTCATGAGTCCATGGACACCCAGTTATATCAGTACTGCAGTAATAGTGATAGTAGTAGTAGACATTGTAGTAGCAGTAGTAGTGATTGTAGTAGTAGTAGTAGTGATTGTAGTAGCAGCAGCAGCGGACTGCAGCAGCAGCAGCAGACTGCAGTACAGCAGCAGCGACTGCAGCAGCAGCAGCGACTCGCGGCAGGCAGCAGCGACTGCAGCAGCAGCAGCAGCAGCAGCAGACGGCAGCAGCAGCAGCGACCGCAGCAGCAGCAGCAGCGATGCAGCTGCAGCAGCATTGCAGCAGCAGCAGCGACTGCGGCAGCAGCAGCAGCAGCAGCGACTGCGGCAGCAGCAGCAGCGACTGCAGCAGCAGCAGCAGCGACTGCAGCAGCAGCAGCAGACGACTGGCAGCAGCAGCAGCGACTGACAGCAGCAGCAGCGATGCTGCAGCAGCAGCAGCAGCAGCAGCACGGCAGCAGCAGCAGCAGCAGCGACTGCAGCAGCAGCAGCAGCGAGCAGCAGCATGCAGCAGCATGCAGCAGCAGTGACGGCAGCAGCAGCAGTGACTGCAGCAGCAGCAGCGACGGCAGCAGCAGCAGCAGCAATGACTGCAGCAGCAGCAGCAGCGACTGCGGCAGCAGCAAGCGACTGCAGCAGCAGCAGCAGCGACGTGCAGCAGCAGCGCGACGTGGCAGCAGCAGCGATCGACGGCAGCAGCAGCAGCAGCGACGGCAGCAGCAGCAGCAGCGACTGCAGCAGCAGCAGCGACTGCAGCAGCAGCAGCGACTGCAGCAGCAGCAGCAGCAGCAGCAGCGACTGCAGCAGCAGCAGCAGCGACGGCAGCAGCAGCAGCAGCAGCAGCGACGGCAGCAGCAGCGACGGCAGCAGCAGCGACGGCAGCAGCAGCAGCGACTGCAGCAGCAGCAGTGCGACTGCAGCAGCAGCAGCAGACAGCAGCGCAGCAGCAGCAGTGACTGGCAGCAGCAGCAGCGTATGGCAGCAGCAGCTGCAGCATGCAGCTGACGGCAGCAGTGCTGCAGCAGCAGCAGCGACGCAGCAGCAGCAGCAGCAGCGACAGCAGCAGCAGCAGCAGCAGCAGCAGCTGACGCAGCAGCAGCAGCAGCGACTGCAGCAGCGGCGGCAGCAGCAGCAGCATGCAGCGACAGCAGCAGCAGCAGCGATGCAGCAGCAGCAGCGACTGCAGCAGCGAGCAGCGACTAGCAGCAGCAGCAGCAGTAGCACTGGCAGCAGCAGCAGCAGCGGCTGCAGCAGCAGCAGCAGCAGCTGACGGCATGCAGCAGCAGCAGCAGCGACTGCAGCAGCAGCAGCAGCGACTGCAGCAGCAGCAGCAGCAGCTGGCAGCAGCAGCAGCAGCAGCAGCGACTGCAGCAGCAGCAGCAGATGGCAGCAGCAGCAGCAGCGACTGCAGCAGCAGCAGCAGCAGTGACTGCAGCAGCAGCAGCGACTGCAGCAGCAGCAGCAGCAGACTGCAGCAGCAGCAGCAGCAGCGACTGCGCAGCAGCAGACTGCAGCTAGCAGCAGCAGTCGACTGGCAGCAGCAGCAGCGAGCTGCTAGCAGCAGCAGCAGCAGCAGCAGCGACAGCAGCAGCAGCAGCAGATGACTGCAGCAGCAGCAGCAGCAGCATGACTGGTAGCAGCAGCAGCGAGCGTGACTGCAGCAGCAGCAGCAGCAGCAGCGGTGACAGCAGCAGCAGCGACTGCAGCAGCAGCAGCAGCAGGCGGCAGCAGCAGCGACGCAGCAGCAGCAGCAGCGACTGCAGCAGCAGCAGCAGCAGCTGCAGCAGCAGCAGCAGCAGCGACTGCAGCAGCAGCAGCAGCAGCGACTGCAGCAGCAGCAGCAGCAATGGCAGCAGCAGCAGCGACTGCAGCAGCAGCAGCAGCAGCACGCAGCAGCAGCAGCAGCAGCGACGGCAGCAGCAGCAGCAGCAGCAGCGACAGCAGCAGCAGCAGCAGCAGTACAGCAGCAGCAGCAGACTGCAGCAGCAGCAGCAGCAGCAGCAGCAGCAGCGACTAGCAGCAGCAGCAGCGACGTGCAGCAGCAGTCAGCAGCGACAGCGGCAGCAGCAGCAGCGACGCAGCAGCAGCGACTGCAGCAGCAGCAGCAGCAGCGATGCGTAGCAGCAGCAGCAGCGACTGCAGCAGCAGCAGCAGCGACGGCAGCAGCAGCAGCGACTAGCAGCAGCAGCAGCAGCGATGGCAGCAGCAGCAGCAGCAGCAGCAGCAGCGACTGCGGCAGCAGCAGCAGCGAGCAGCAGCATGCAGCAGCAGCAGCGACGGCAGCAGCAGCAGCAGCAGCGACAGCAGCAGCAGCAGCAGCAGCAGCATGCAGCAGCAGCAGCAACTGCAGCAGCAGCAGCAGCGACTGAGCAGCAGCGTAGCAGCAGCAGCGACTGCAGCAGCAGCAGCGACGGCAGCAGCGCAGCAGCAGCAGCGACAGCAGCAGCAGCAGCGACGGCAGCAGCAGCAGCGACTGCAGCAGCAGCTGACTGCAGCAGCAGCAGCAGCGACGGCAGCAGCAGCAGCAGCAGCACTGCAGCAGCGACCTGCAGCAGCAGCAGTGACTGCAGCAGCAGCAGCAGCGACTGCAGCAGCAGCAGCAGCGACTGCAGGCAGCAGCAGCGACGGCGGCAGCAGCAGCAGCGACAGCAGCGCAGCAGCGGCGACGCAGCAGCAGCGACTGCAGCGGCAGCAGCAGCAGCGACTGCGGCAGCAGCAGCA
>NW_027036852.1:0-16114 GCF_034236695.1 Oncorhynchus nerka | reverse complement strand
GTCTGGGGTATTCGGGTCAAATTTCTGAATCTTAACAACGGTGATATCGGTTCTCATTATCCAATTGTATTGCAACAATCCCTGGCGGGTGTTTGTTGTCTGTATTTGAGCTCTGCAGCATCATACCCCAATACACTGTACATTTCCAAACCTAAAAGTTTTTATTTATTTATTTATTCATATATTTCACCTTTATTTAACCAGGTAGGCCAGTTGTGAACAAGTTCTCATTTACAACTGCAACCTGGCCAAGATAAAGTTAAGCAGTGCGACACAAACAACACAGAGTTACACATGGGATAAACAAACGTACAGTCAATAACACAATAGAAAAATCTACATACAGTGTGTGAAAATGTAGTAAGATTAGGGAGGTAAGGCAATAAATAGGCCATAGTGGTGAAATATTTACAATTTAGCATTAACACTGGAGTGATAGATGTGCAGAAGATGAATGTGCAAGTAGAGATACTGGGGTGCAAAGGAGAAAAAATAATAATAACAATGTTGGGTGGGCTATTTACAGATGGGCTGTGTTCAGGTGCAATGATCGGTAAGCTGCTCTGATAGCTGATGCTTAAAGTTAGTCTCCAGATGCAATGATTTTTGCAATTCGTTCCAGTCTTTGGCAGCAGAGACCTAGAAGGAAAGGTCAGTGAAAGGAGGAGTTGGCTTTGGGGATGACCAGTGAAGTACACCTTCTGGAGCGTGTGCTACAGGTGGGTGCTGCTGTGGTGACCAGTGAAGTACACCTTCTGGAGCGTGTGCTACAGGTGGGTGCTGCTGTGGTGACCAGTGTTGTGTAGTATATGGGGCTTTGGTGACAAAAAAGATGGCACTGTGATAGACTACATCCAATTTGCTGAGGCTATTTTGTAAATTACATCGCCGAAGTCAAGGATCGGTAGGATAGTCAGTTTTACGAGGGTATGTTTGGCAGCATGAGTGAAGGATCCATTGTTGCGAAATAGGAAACCGATTCTAGATTTAATTTGGGATTGGAGATGCTTAAAACCGGTTATGGCAACTGGTCCCCCCCCCATTCAGCTGAAAAGGTGGCGCAGGGATTTCAAAAATATTCTTTAGAAATATTTAACTTTCACACATTAACAAGTCCAATACCTCAAATGAAAGATAAACATCTTGTTCATCTACCCATCATGTCCGATTTTTAAAATGTTTTACAGCGAAAACACAATATATATTTATGTTAGACCACCACCAAATCAAAGGGAAAACGCAGCCATTTTTTCCAGCCAAAGATAGTCACAAAAGCAGGATTAGAGATAAAATGAATCACTAACCTTTTGAAAATCATCATCAGATGACACTCATATGACATGTTACACAATACATTTATGTTTTGTTCGATCATATGCATATTTATATCCACAAATCTCGGTTTACATTGACGCCATGTTCAGAACTGCCTCCAAAATATCCGGAGGAATTATAGAAAGCTACGCCAGATAACAGAAATACTCATCATAAACTTTGACTAAAGATACATGTTCTACATATAATTAAAGATACACTGGTTCTTAATGCAACCGCTGTGTCAGATTTTTTTAAAACGTTACGGAAAAAGCCTAACATTGCAATAATCTGAGACGGCGCTCAGACGTAAAAGTATTTCTCCGCCATGTTGGAGTCAACAGAAATACGAAATTACAACATAAATATTCCCTTACATTTGATGATCTTTCATCAGAATGTAGTGCAAGGAGTCCCAGTTCCACAATAAATCGTTGTTCTGTTCCATAATGTCCAATACTAGTGTCCAATTAGCTGCATTTGCTATCACTTTCAGCTCACGTGTCCAAAAACTAACTGACTGGTCAAACTAAGTAGAGAATCAATCTTCAGGATGTTATTATCATATATATCCAATAACGTTCCAACCGGATCATACATTTTCAGCTGCAGCCAAATGTAACTGCGGTAGCACCCACAGAGAAATGCGCCACAGGAAAATGGCATTCTGTCAGGACACTTGACTATTTCCCCTCCCATTCGGTCAAAGTTCACAGCAAATGCTCCATTCCACTTTCGACTGAATGAGGACATCTAGTGGAAGGCGTAGGAATCCATATCTTGTTGGGAAAGGAGGGGGCGATGACGTTAAAGTTGCCCCACATTCAGAATTTCACTTCTTGTTTGGAAGATTGCCTGCCCTATGAGTTCTGTTATACTCACAGACATAATTCAAACAGTTTTAGAAACTTCAGAGTGTTTTCTATTCAACAGTAAGAATAATATGCATATATTAGCAATCTAGGACAGAGTAGGATGCAGTTCACTATGGGAATACAATTCATCCAAAGTGAAAATACTGCGCCCTATCCTCAACAAGTTTAATGTGAGTCTGGAAGGAGAATTTACAGTCTAATCAGACACCTAGGTATTTGTAGTTGTCCACATATTCTAAGTCAGAACCGTCCAGAGTAGTGATGCTCGACGGGCAGGCGGATGCGGGCAGCGATTGGTTGAAGAGCATGCATTTAGTTTTACTTGCATTTGAGAGCAGTTGGAGGCCACGGAAGGAGTGTTCTATGGCATTGAAGCTCGTCTGGAGGTTAGTTAATACAGTGTCCAAAGAAGGGGAAGAACTTTACAGAATGGTGTCTACGTAGAGGTGGATCAGAGAATCACCAGCAGCAAGAGCGACATCATTGATGTATACAGAGAAGAGAGTCAGCCCGAATATTGAACCCTGTGGCACCCCCATAGAGCCTGCCAGAGGTCTGGACAACAGGCCCTCCGATTTGACACACTGAACTCTGAGAAGTAGTTGGTGAACCAGGCGAGACAGCTGTTTGAGAAACCAAGGCTGTTGAGTCTGCCGATAAGAATGCGGTGATTGACAGAGTCGAAAGCCTTGGCCAGGTCGATGAAGACGGCTGCACAGTACTGTTTTTTTATCGATGGCGGGCGGTTATGATATCGTTTAGGACCTTGAGCTTGGCTGAGGTGCACCTGTGACCAGCTCGGAAACCGGATTGCATAGTGGAGAAGGTACGGTGGGATTCTAAATGGTCAGTGTTTTTTTTGTTAACTTGACTTTCGAAGACGTTAGAAAGGCAAGGTAGGCCTACACGAAACACAGCCCTTATTTTAAGTGTTTCTAAAATCCTCTGAGAAAAATGAATGGTGAAAAAATGATTGGAACCATTTCCTTGTTTGACTGCTAGGTTTTATGGGTATTATGATTTATACTCTATTGGTATGCAGCTACCCGATGCTAGAGGGGTGTGGAGACACGTGGGGCAGCAGGTAGCCTAGTGGTTAGCGTGTTGAAGCCTTCTGGAAGATTTGATGGAGAAGATGGTGGACCAGAAAATAAGGAGAGTAGTGGAATATGTTTTGAGTGAATATGGAATGGAGGATCACACAGAGCCTTTAGAAGAGCTACAGGAGGAAAGCGAACGTGACAAGAGGATGAATGAACTGCGATGGACAGTGCTATGATGACCCCTGAGAAGGAGCTGAGTGTACAGGGAAGTTGAGTTGGTGAAGGTACCTCGGAGTGGACTCATAATGATTTCTCTGATATCCAGAGGGAGCGGGTGCTCCGGATTTCGCGATTGGGGACAAGAATTTGGACTCGAATTGCTCTCTGGAACAGGGCGGCAATTGAAAAGAGTGATAATGGGTTTAGGTTTAAGTGTTGAGGAGGAGCAGTTGAAATGGAAGATTCCAGGTGTCTGTGATGCCAGTCTTTTGGTGAGTAGTAGATCCAGTGTAGAGCTTTGGGAAACAAGAGAATATGTTCGAAGCATGTTCGAGATGGTCTGGTACGACGTGTACGACAGCTTGTTCCAGTTCCCTCCAATATCCAGGAATTTCGCACAGCCATTGAAGAGTGGGTTAACATTCCAGATGCCACAATCAACAGCCTGATGAACTCTATGTAAAGGAGACGTGTCCCAGAGGAGGCAGCAGCAGCTACCCATTTCTCCGGTGCTTATTGTGGAAATTGGGAGGTGCTGGAACCAAAAGGGAGCTTAAGAGGGGGGTTGACCTGGGGGGCTCTGAGGTACCAGAACACATAAAAAACAAATGACAGACTACTTTGACACTGACAAACTGAGAATCTGAGATCAATATAAACAACCTTGTCTCTAATCCATCAGTAGCCTAGGCCAGGTGTGAGGAGAAACACATTGTACAATATGAGGAATTCATATGCCACAGGGTAGGATACCTAATCCTGGCAAATGGGTCCCGGAAACAAAACTGAGAGGTGCTGGAGGATCCGGCAACAAATTAAGCATCACCCTTCTCATATAATGGGGTAGGGCCATCCCAAGAATCCCTGAATGCACGGATGGTTGCACCAAAGATACTTTATAACTAAACCTAGATAGACTGCAACCAGTCATTTCCGATGTGAACAGATGAGTCATAGTGGGCAGAGCCAAGCACGACTTAGCGAGATCTTATTGGCGCGTTCTAGAACACATCTGCATATTTCTGTTAGGCAATGCCTCCTCTGTGAAGTGCTCATGTGTAATTACTCAATTCGCCTTTACATTCCTTCTGAACAATTTTTTTTTTTTAAGTATACTTTTGCAAAGGGTAAAGTCTACAAAACTTAGTCCACTCTGTTCATAACAGATTTTGAACAGAACTATATTAAGATCAGATGTTTCATTGATTAAAACATTTGCAGAATGTCGGCCAAAATCCATCTCGTTCCATCTTCTCCCACTGCCGGCCAGTGGGCTTCCTCTCACCACCATATTTGATAGTGAGTGGAAACGCTAAGCGGATTCTTCACATTTATACATCTGGTGAAATATCTGTCTCATTGTTCAATCTGTAGCTGCACTGTGGTAGTGGGGGAACAGGAAGTTCCGGGCAGGTACACACCATTCTTCACAATAAAGAAAGCGGCAGAACTCTAATGTTAAGAACATAACATTTGTGTCCTTTTCTATTTATTACTACAGGTATGTAATAGCATGCTTAAACTTCCTATTATTAGAAGAACATGCAAGGTAACAAATCCTTTAAGGTATTAACATGTTTGGTAAAGGGTTGATGTGTTATTTTTGTGTCAAACCAAGTGAAGAACGTGATAACTCTTTTACAAGCCACATAGACTTTGGGTTTGTCTGAGTGGATGTACATCCTTTTCTCAAGGTCATTTCATAAATAATCAATTTATTTGAGATTTCTGAGCTCGTTTTGTATGTTATTGGTTTTATCTCAAATTCACGAGCTGGGAAAACCGCAGCGTCCTCTCTGTCTGCGTCAAAAATACATTTTTATTTGGTCATTTTCAGACACATTCCATTTCTATCTTTGTCTATAAATTGTTAATATGATGTGAACGGGAAATACAATTGGTTTTGGATTTGAAATAATACAGTGAAGTGAAGGTTATTCAGGAAAATAGTGCTGCCTTAAACATACTGCAACCTTGTACGAAATGTTTTTGAGTCATTTATTAATTTGTGTAAATCCAAGAAATCTACTATAAGTTAAGTTTAGTTACTTTGTGTAGCGTGTACTTTGTCTAATTTGAAATCATTAATTTTTGTTGTCAATGCTTACCTACCTGATCTATTGAAATGAGATGGACAGGAGCTCACTGGAGCTGAGTACCAGCATCTCAATGTTCTACTGCTTGAGCTCATGTTCCTCTTATAGAATATTAACTCAACAGTATTGTGGAGCTCCTGCATCTAAATATAAACAGTACCGGTACCTATTTCAGTCCAAGTTGAGCACTGAATTAGATAATTGACCACAAAAAAATGAATATATTTTAATAGAGAATGAAGAAAGTTCCAGAACTGTCAAGACAACTTTTTGTGTCTGTTTCTCATTGTTACTACAGGACGACTAGAATTAAGTCTGAGGCCGGTAACATCAATAGTGAGGACAAACCCAGCCTGCCTCTCTCCTTCCACACTGAGTCCAAACCTACAGTCACTGGGTTCTGATTGTGACAGTGGAGCCCAGTTTGCACTGCAGGATCCACAGATAGCATCAGTGAAGCTGGAAGACTGCAGTCAAACACTGGAGCTGAATGTCAACATGAAAGATGAAGAAGAGGAGGAGAAGATTGGGACATCTGTTTCTCATGGTAAGAGCAGGTTCTGTTATTTATTCGAACTTCCCACTGTGTATGAAAAGTTGCAGTAGAACTGTTTCATGATGAACTGTTTCAATGAGAAGGTATATGTTATTTCATGCGACTGAGACTTGCCTGGTTTGACACCAGTAAAGGGAGTGTTTTATTCACTGGTCTGTCTGGAGTGATCAGAGAGGAGACTAAAGAAGGGAAGATGACAAACTGCCAGTGTTTTAAAGTTCTATGAAATTAGTATTTTTTTAACCTTTTATTTAACTAGGCAAGTCAGTTAAGAACAAATTATTATTTACATTGTCAGCCTACCCCCGGCCAAACCCAGACGACGCTGGGCCAATTGATCGCTAACCCTAAGGGACTCCCAATCATGGTCGGATGTAATACAGCCTGGACACTAACCCTTGTGATAGTGAGTGGATGATATTGCTCATAATTGTCATGACTTTCACCCACTTTTAAAACAGTTTATTCCCTTTTGTATTGAACAGCCTACTGATATGAATACATATGTTACCCGGTACAGCCAGAAGAGGACTGGCCACTCATTTGATTAAAATCTTCATTGGTTTCTCTCTACGCTTCTTCCTAGTTTCCTGCTTGCTGGGGAGTTTTTCGTGGCCACTTCTACATCTGCATTGCTTGCTCTTTGGGGATTGAGGCTGGGTTTCTATAAAGCAATTTGTGACAACTTCTGATGTAATAAGGGCTACATAAAGGGCTACATAAAATAGATGTGTATATCACACCAACTGACTGGTTCTTCTGATGTTGTTCACACAGGAGACCGTGTTGAGACATTCTCTACATCCAGAGAGCAACAGCAGGAAGATCACAGAGCGAAGAGGTCTCACCACTGCCCACATTGTGAGGAGATTTTCCCATTTCTGTCAAAGCTTAAAATACACCTAAAAATACACACAGGGGTGAATCGGTATTCCTATACTGATGGTGGGAAGAATTTCACATCATTAAAGGCTCTGACAGTTCACCAGAGAGTGCATAGAGGAGAGAAGCCTTACTCCTGCTCTGACTGTGTAAAATGCTTCACAACATCAACTGAGCTAAAAGTTCATCACCGAACACACACAGGAGAGAAGCCTTACTCCTGCTCTGATTGTGGAAAGAGTTTCTCTCAACTGGGCACCTTAAAACAACATGAACGTATACACACAGGAGAGAAGCCTTACTCCTGCTCTGACTGTGGGAAGAGTTTCTCTGTACTGGACCACTTAAAAACACATGAACGTATACATACGGGCGAGAAACCTTACTCCTGCTCTGACTGTGTAAAATGCTTCACAACGTCAACTGAGCTAAATGTTCATCAGAGAACACACACAGGAGAGAAGCCTTACTCCTGCTCTGATTGTGTAAAATGCTTCACAACATCAACTAGGCTAAAAGTTCATCAGAGAACACACACAGGCGAGAAACCTTACTTCTGCTCTGACTGTGGGGTGAGTTTCTCTCTACTGGGCCACTTAAAACGACATGCACGGATACACACAGGAGAGAAGCCTTACACCTGCTCTGACTGTGGAAAGAGTTTCTCTCTACTGTGCCACTTAAAACGACATGCACGGATACACACAGGAGAGAAGCCTTACTCCTGCTCTGATTGTGTAAAATGCTTCACAACATCAACTGGGTTAATAGTTCATCAAAAAACACACAAAAGTTAAGCTTTACCAGTTAAAAAGACACCATGGTAAAAATAAAGGAAATAGGCCCCTGATCTGACTAGAAAATGTTTTAAAACAACAGCTGAGCTAAAAAGTCACCAGAGAACACACATAGGAGAGAAGCCGTACTTTTGCTCTCATTGTGGCAAGAGTTTCTCCCGATTGGGTAATGTAAAAACACATCAACGGATACACACTTGAGAGAAGCCTGATCACTGCACTGACTGTGAGAAGAGATTCTACAGACTGGGCCATTTAAAACGACACCAATGTATACATAGAGAGAAGACTCATCAGTTCTCTCAGACCAGCTAAGATTTGTCACTCCACTTAATTATCATCTCATTAAGTAATTGGCAACGTTGAATTGGATCAAATGAAGAAAGAGCAGAACACTCTATTGTAATCCTATTGTTTCTCACTGTGAGAGAACTGTGCAGAGGAAATGGAGTGTTATAGAATGTTAACCTCTCTTTACTTTACTGATCAGTGTGCACCTGGTCAGTTTTGGTGAGTTTTGTTAGCTTCTACTGCAAAGATATTGAGCTGACCTTGGATTTGCCCTTAAGGTAGAATATCCTCTGTGAGGCTGGTTGACTGGGTGGTACTGCTTCCCTCTGCAGGTTTCTGTGGGAAAGAGCTGGAAGACACAACATGTACAGAGTGTACAAAACATTAAGGACACCTGCTCTTTCCATGACATAGACTGACCAGCTGAACGCTATGATCCTTAACTATTTAGTTTTTGTGTATTTATTATGGATCCTCATTAGCTTTCAGCAAAAATCAACAAACTGCTATTGCAGTGGGCTAAGGAATGAAAACACTGGACACTAGAAAATTGGAAACATACTGCCTGGTCTGATGAATCCCTGTTCCTGCTGTTTCATGCTGATGGGAGGACTGGGGTATGGAGGAAACCACGAGTACATACATTCAGTGCTGGAAAAAGTACCTTAATAGAAAATTACTAAATTAAAAGTGAAAGTCACCCAGTAAAATACTACTGGAGTAAAAGTCTAGAATCAAATCAAATCAAATCAAATATTATTTGTCACATACACATAGTTAGCAAAAGTTAATGGGAGTGTAGCGAAATGCTTGTGCTTCTAGTTCCGACAATGCAGTAATAACCAACAAGTAATCTAACTAACAATTCCAAAACTACTGTCTTATACACAGTGTAAGGGGATAAAGAATATGTACATAAGGATATATGAATGAGATACAGTAGATGGTATCGAGTACAGTATATACATATGAGATGAGTGTAAACAAAGTGGCATAGTTAAAGTGGCTAGTGATACATGTATTACATAAGGATGCAGTCGATGATATAGAGTACAGTATATACGTATGCATATGAGACGAATAATGTAGGGTAAGTAACATTATATAAGGTAGCATTGTTTAAAGTGGCTAGTGATATATTTACATCATTTCCCATCAATTCCCATTATTAAAGTGGCTGGAGTTGAGTCCGTGTCAGTGTGTTGGCAGCAGCCACTCAATGTTAGTGGTGGCTGTTTAACAGTCTTGATGGCCTTGAGATAGAAGCTGTTTTTCAGTCTCTCGGTCCCAGCTTTGATGCACCTGTACTGACCTCGCCTTCTGGATGATAGCGGGGTGAACAGGCAGTGGCTCGGGTGGTTGATGTCCTTGATGATCTTTATGGCCTTCCTGTAACATCGGGTGGTGTAGGTGTCCTGGAGGGCAGGTAGTTTGCCCCCGGTGATGCGTTGTGCAGACCACACTACCCTCTGGAGAGCCTTACGGTTGAGGGCGGAGCAGTTGCCGTACCAGGCGGTGATACAGCCCGCCAGGATGCTCTCGATTGTGCATCTGTAGAAGTTTGTGAGTGCTTTTGGTGACAAGCCGAATTTCTTCAGCCTCCTGAGGTTGAAGAGGCGCTGCTGCGCCTTCTTCACGATGCTGTCTGTGTGAGTGGACCAATTCAGTTTTTCTGTGATGTGTATGCCGAGGAACTTAAAACTTGCTACCCTCTCCACTACTGTTCAATCGATGTGGATAGGGGGGTGTTCCCTCTGCTGTTTCCTGAAGTCCACAATCATCTCCTTAGTTTTGTTGACGTTGCGTGTGAGGTTATTTTCCTGACACCACACTCCGAGGGCCCTCACCTCCTCCCTGTAGGCCGTCTCGTCGTTGTTGGTAATCAAGCCTACCACTGTTGTGTCGTCCGCAAACTTGATGATTGAGTTGGAGGCGTGCGTGGCCACGCAGTCGTGGGTGAACAGGGAGTACAGGAGAGGGCTCAGAACGCACCCTTGTGGGGCCCCAGTGTTGAGGATCAGCGGGAGGAGATGTTGTTGCCTACCCTCACCACCTGGGGCGGCCCGTCAGGAAGTCCAGTACCCAGTTGCACAGGGCGGGGTCGAGACCCAGGGTCTCGAGCTTGATGACGAGCTTGGAGGGTACTATGGTGTTGAATGCCGAGCTGTAATCGATGAACAGCATTCTCAAATAGGTATTCCTCTTGTCCAGATGGGTTAGGGCAGTGTGCAGTGTGGTTGAGATAGCATCGTCTGTGGACCTATTTGGGCGGTAAGCAAATTGGAGTGGGTCTAGGGTGTCAGGTAGGGTGGAGGTGATATGGTCCTTGACTAGTCTCTCAAAGCACTTCATGATGACTGAAGTGAGTGCTACGGGGCGGTAGTAGTTTAGCTCAGTTACCTTAGCTTTCTTGGGAACAGGAACAATGGTGGCCCTCTTGAAGCATGTGGGAACAGCAGACTGGTATAGGGATTGATTGAATATGTCCGTAAACACACCGGCCAGCTGGTCTGCGCATCCTCTAAGGGCGCGGCTGGGGATGCCGTCTGGGCCTGCAGCCTTGCGAGGGTTAACACGTTTAAATGTCTTACTCACCTCGGCTGCAGTGAAGGAGAGATCGCATGTTTTCGTTGCAGGCCGTGTCAGTGGCACTGTATTGTCCTCAAAGCGGGCAAAAAAGTTATTTAGTCTGCCTGGGAGCAAGACATCCCGGTCCGTGACTGGGCTGGATTTCTTCCTGTAGTCCGTGATTGATTGTAGACCCTGCCACATGCCTCTTGTGTCTGAGCCGTTGAATTGCGATTCTACTTTGTCTCTGTACTGACGCTTAGCTTGTTTGATAGCCTTGCGGAGGGAATAGCTGCACTGTTTGTATTCGGTCATGTTACCAGACACCTTGCCCTGATTAAAAGCAGTGGTTCGCGCTTTCAGTTTCACGCGAATGCTGCCATCAATCCACGGTTTCTGGTTAGGGAATGTTTTAATCGTTGCTATGGGAACGACATCTTCAACGCACGTTCTAATGAACTCGCACACCGAATCAGCGTATTCGTCAATGTTGTTATCTGACGCAATACGAAACATATCCCAGTCCACGTGATGGAAGCAGTCTTGGAGTGTGGAGTCAGCTTGGTCGGACCAGCGTTGGACAGACCTCAGCGTGGGAGCCTCTTGTTTTAGTTTCTGTCTGTAGGCAGGGATCAACTAAATGGAGTCGTGGTCATCTTTTCCGAAAGGGGGGCGGGGCAGGGCCTTATATGCGTCGCGGAAGTTAGAGTAACAATGATCCAAGGTTTTTCCACCCCTGGTTGCGCAATCGATATGCTGATAAAATTGAGGGAGTCTTGTTTTCAGATTAGCCTTGTTAAAATCCCCAGCTACAATGAATGCAGCCTCCGGATAAATGGTTTCCAGTTTGCAAAGAGTTAAATAAAGTTCGTTCAGAGCCATCGATGTGTCTGCTTGGGGGGGGATATATACGGCTGTGATTATAATCGAAGAGAATTCTCTTGGTAGATAATGCGGTCTACATTTGATTGTGAGGAATTCTAAATCAGGTGAACAGAAGGATTTGAGTTCCTGTATGTTTCTTTCATCACACCATGTCTCGTTAGCCATAAGGCATACGCCCCTGTTCTTACCAGAAAGGTGTTTGTTTCTGTCGGCGCGATGCGTGGAGAAACCCGTTGGCTGCACCGCCTCGGATAGCGTCTCTCCAGTGAACCATGTTTCCGTGGAGCACAGAACGTTACAGTCTCTGATGTCCCTCTGGAATGCTACCCTTGCTCGGATTTCATCAACCTTGTTGTCAAGAGACTGGACATTGGCAAGAAGAATGCTAGGGAGTGGTGCACGGTGTGCCCGTCTCCGGAGTCTGACCAGAAGACCGCCTCATTTCCCTCTTTTTGGTCGTTTTTGGGTCGCTGCATGCGATCCATTCCGTTGTCCTGTTTGTAAGGCAGAACACAGGATCCGCGTCGCGAAAAACATATTCTTGGTCGTACTGATGGTGAGTTGACGCTGATCTTATATTCAGTAGTTCTTCTCGACTGTATGTAATGAAACCTAAGATGACCTGGGGTACTAATGTAAGAAATAACACGTAAAAAAACAAAAAACTGCATAGTTTCCTAGGAACGCGAAGCGAGGCGGCCATCTCTGTCGGCGCCAGGAGTAATAAGTATTTGATTGTAAATATACTTAAGCATCAAAAGTAAAAGTATGAATAATTTCTAATTCCTTAAAATTAAGCAAACCAGACTGTACAACTGTGTTGTTTTTTATATATTACGGATAGCCAGGGGCAGACTCCAACACTCAGACATAATTTACAAACTAAGCATTTGTGTTTAGTGAGTCCGCCAGATCAGAGGCTGTAGGGATGACCAGGGATGTTATCTTGATAAGTGTGTGAATTAGACTTTTTTCTGTCCTGCTAATCATAAAAAATGTAACGAGTACTTTTGGGTGTCAGGGAAAATGTATAGAGTAAAAAGTGCTTTATTTTATATTGGAATTTGGTGACATAAAAGTTGTCAACAATATGAATAAATGTAATATGTATATAAATAGTAAAGTACAGATACAACTAAAGTAGGTCTTTAAATAATTTATTCTTATGTACTTTACACCACTGTATGCATCCATGCCGTGTGTCAGCATTGCAGGCTGGTGGTGTGATGGTTGGGGTGTGTTTTCAGGGCACACATTGGGCCCCTTGATAAAAGTTGAACAATGTTTGAATGCCACAGGATATCTAAAGAATCATTGCCAATCAGGTGCCTCCCTTCATGGCAGCAGTGTATCCATCTGCAAATAAAAAAAAAATCAGCAGGATTACGCCACAAGGCTTGTCCAGGAATGGTTCCAAGAACATGACAGTGAATTCAGTTTACTGCAGTGGCCTGCCGAGTCACCAGATCTCAATCCAATTGTTCATCTGTGGGAGGAGATGGAACGAGCTATTCGGAGTATAGATCCACTCCCAGCCAACCCAACACATCTGTGGGAATCATTGGAGTCAACATGGGTCAGAATCCCTGTGGAAAGCTCTCAACACCTTGGACATTCTATGCCCCGATGAATTGAGGTGGGGTGCAACTCCTAATGTTTAGTGTATATCAGAAAAGATGGTGTGATGATCTGTTTTCAGCATTAGTTTGGGTGGATCATTTAATATTACTAAACAACTTTTGTTTAATGATGAACAGGCTATGAATCATCTAATTGTGTTTATTAAATTGTATTTTAATAGTAGATTCATTATTTTAGTCATTGATGACGAATGTATTTGAATAACAATTGAAGTTAATTGATCTGGCGGCAGGTAGCCTAGCGGTTAAGAGTGTTGGGCCGGTTGCTGGTTTGAATCTCAAGCCGACTAGGTGAAAAATCGGTCATTGTGCCTTTGAGCAAGGCAATTAACTCTTATTTGTCCTGTAAGTTGCTCTGGATAAGAGCATCTGCTAAATGACAAAAATGTAATGAAAAATGTTTGTACATGAATTTATGCTGCTTTTCTTCTCTTGTGTAATTAAATGAAATAAACTGTTTAAAGTGAAATACTGTATATACAATACACAACATTACCACTTTGTTTACCCTGGTCAGAGGGACAGGACCATAGTAAACTAGACTATGTAACTGCTGCTGTTAGTAGCCTACAGTTTCCATGTAATACAGCATGTCAGATCACTAATGATTAGGTGTATAGACTGCTACATTTCTGCAAGAGGTTTTGCTGGTGTCTATCAGGAGAGATGTATTATCATGCTGACTAAAGAAGCTACTAGAGGGAAGTGGAGAGTGCGCCTTGAGCTTTGTGTGTTGTGCCCGGCCTGCCCGGCATGGTCAAGAGAGGCAAAGGGCATGCAGCAGCACTCTGAAGTGAAGACCTGTACAAAATTGTATGATTGTAGTACAATGAAAAAAATATAGCATGGTATTTTCCTGGAATGGTAGTGACCAAAAAACTATATATTTTCCATTGTACTGGGCCCAGGAACATAGAAGAAACTGCCAGATGTGTCATAATAGCCTGGAAGTAAAGCTGCACTGGGACACATTTGAAATGGAATACATTGAATACATTCAGCAGGGTGGAAACAATCACAGTAAAACATGATTTAAATGTATTGTTGGAAGGGTTGTGGTCACCATTCATGTAATACATTAAATGGTATTGGGGAGCTATTTCATAGGGTTTTCATGGGTACATTATTTACCCATTTCAATCTTATACCAACTAACCCTATGCTTGGTGTGACTGTTATGGACAGAGCAGACCATCTGATATGCCCCTAAATATTGTAATATGCAACCTGGAATTAACACGTAAGAGGACCAGTGCTTCTACAGTGAATCACATCTGTGCTGTTTGAGAGAGATGTTAGACTACATTGTATTGTTGTTTCCTCTTCTGGGTGCACTGGTGGGCAACAATATAATTTCAATTCACAGAGACAATGAATATTTCAAATTTAGCCCTATATCCACACGTTTGAATTATCCTATTAACAAATAGCCTATAGCTTCCCAATTCATAGTCCTAGACAGTGTAGGCCACACTACACATTTAACACGTGGTTAGTGGGCTAATCAATTCAATGACCATAACATAATGTTGGATCTGATTACAGTGGTAAAATCACCAATGTCTATATTAATAGTCCTACCTGTTCTTTTAAAATATATGGTTGATTTTGCAAATACAGGCATGTTAAATGTTTTGGAAAATGAAATCTCTTGAAACGGCTTTTTCTCTGAATATCTTCTTCACTCGATCTGGAAACAAGATCTAATAGGAGCTTAGACCAAACTATTTAACAATTAAATATTTGTATCGGTTATTTTAGTTGAAAAAGAAATTACAGAAATTGTGCCTACGGTGTTTTATATAACATTTCACATTCAAAAACGTTTTATTTTTAACTATGTCTATATTAATACGTAGGGGGATGCATGATATATCTTGAACATATCGGAATCGCCGATATTAGCTAAAAATGCTACGGCCGATGTCTAGTTTAACGCCAGATGTGCAAAACCGATGTGAAAGTTGACGTGCATACCTATATAACGAAGGTGCATGACGTAATGACGCCACTTAAAATGTTGCGCTACACGTGCAATACAGCATTCCTAAACTAGCCCACAATGTCTGCCAAGTCAACAAGTAAACATTTCAGCAAGACAACTCAAAGGTGAAATCCATTAAATCCAAGATAATGGAATTCATTGCCCTTGACAATCAACCGTTCACTGTCGTGGGTGATGTTGGCTTTCGCCGACTGGTCAAGCACCGGTTAACACAACCATTTTTCCGATGTTGCCCTACCGGAGTTACACAGTAATAGCGTCACTGCTATTTGCTTCACGACATACATACTACGGAACGCCGTTTGGGTGTTTGCGTGTCAAAAATGATACAGTAGCACTGTCAAAGCTGTACAAAAATGTCAACAAGCACTGACCACGAACGATGTGTTAACAATACCGCGTTGGTAATAAAGCATTATTTGTTCGACCGCAACTTCTGGGGTAGCTAGCTTTAACTTGGTAACCTAACTAGCACCAATACAACCAGCCTGAACACAATGGCCAGTAAAAACTGCAGTCATTTTCATTAGCCTTAGCAATGATTTCGGAATCCTTGTAAGTATTAGCTAGGTTGCCACTTGTTGTTCGCCTATTGAAATTGAACGTTATAAACAGCCAGCTAGCTTCTTTAAACTATTGAGCTTGACTGGACCGGGTTATGTGTTGTGAAGCTAGCCGTAATAAGGATTAAGCACAATAGTGGAATTTGCGGTTTGCCTTCAAAATAAAAGTTTGTAATTGAAAGTGATGCAAGTGAATACAAATAGTAGAATTATTCCATACTTTTATTTTGAAGGCTAACTGAAAAGTCCACTATTGTTGCTAATCCTTATTGTGGCTAGCTTCACATAGATGGGTCCGACCACCATTAATCAAATAAGAACTGTCTTATAAATTAGGGTTAGATAATGACACCTTGCTAAATAGTTAGCTAGCTAACTAT
>NW_027036851.1:0-16108 GCF_034236695.1 Oncorhynchus nerka | reverse complement strand
TCACACAGACACACAGACACATTCACACAGACACACGCACATTCACACAGACACACTCACACAGACACACTCAGACAGTCACACAGACACATTCACACAGACACACATGACACAGACATACACACAGACACACTTCACACAGACACACTCACACAAACACACTCACACACGACACATTCACACAGGCACATTCACACAGACACACTGACACACAGACACATTACACACAGACACACTCACACAGATACACACTCACACAGACACACAGACACACTCACACAGACACACAGACACATTCACACAGACACACTTACACACAGACACACTCACACAGACACACTCACACACAGACACACAGGCCTGCTCACACAGACACACTCACACAGACACACTCCACACAGACACACTCACACAGATACCTCACACAGACACACTCACACAGACACACTCACACATATACACACTCACACAGACACACTCACACAGACACACTCACACATATACACACAGAGACGCACACAGGAACAGACTTATACACAAATACACACACACAGACACACTCACACAGATACACACACAGACACACACAGACACACAGACACACTCACACAGACACACAGACACACAGACACATTCACACAGACACACAGACACACTCACACAGACACACAGACACATTCACACAGACACACAGACACATTCACACAGACACACAGACACATTCACACAGACACAGACACATTCACACAGACACACAGACACATTCACACAGACACATTCCACAGACACACTCACAGACACACAGACACATTCACACAGACACATTCACACAGACACACAGACACATTCACACAGACACACAGACACATTCACACAGACACACACTCCACACAGACACACTCAGACAGACACACAGACACATTCCACACAGACACACTCACACAGACATACACATGAACAGACTTATACACAAACACACTCCCACACAGACACACTCACACATATACACACAGACACACTCACACAGACACACAGACACACTCACACAAACACACAGACACACTCACACAAATACACACAGACACACTCCACACAGATACACACTCACACAGACACACAGACACATTCCACACAGACACACGAACACACACACACACAAACATGAACAGACTTATACTAAAACACACTCACATACACACTCACACATATACACACAGACACACTCACACAGACACACAGACACACTCACACAGACACACTCACACAGACACACTCACACAGACACACTCACACAGATACACACTCACACAGACACACTCACACAGACACACTCACACATATACACACTCACACAGACACACTCACACATATATACACACAGACGCACACAGGAACAGACTTATACACAATACACACACACAGACACACTCACACAGATACACACACAGACACACACAGACACACACAGACACACTCACACAGACACACACAGACACACACAGACACACTCACACAGATACACACACACACAAACACACTCACACAGACACACACACAAAACCATACACACCGACCTGATCGTCAAGTCGTCTGAGTCTCTGGTAGATGGGCTTCCTGAGCTCAGCAGTCCCCTGTCCCCTACAGGCCTGAAGCTGGAGGACAACCAGGAGAACCGGGCCCAGGGCCTCCGTCCCGGCTCTGAGGCTGGTCATAGTGCAGGCGTGGCTGGGTTAGGGGCAGGGCCGAGGGTCTGGGTGTCTAGAGGTGCGGAGGTTGTTAACTCTGAGAACTACCGAGGATAACTAATAGAGGTGAAGGAGAGAGAAGAGGGATGGGGCAGTGCAGGGATGGGAAGCCCCCTAACACACACACACACACATCTGTTTTTATCCCACAATGCATCACTGGCAGGGAAGCAGAGGCAGAACATGATGACTTTATCAGACACACACACGCGCGCACACACATAATACACACACACGCACACACACACACACACACACACACACACACACACACACACACACACATATTACACACGTGAACACAAACACACGTATGAACACACACAACATTAACAAATAGGTGAAATAAACTCAAAACAAGAAAAGTATTAAGCAACAAATTAATTATATTTTACAAATCTAGGTCAGATTTTCTCTTTTTGCAGTTTAGTCAGGTGGCTGGAGTTGTATAGATATATATTAGTCAGGTGGCTGGAGTTGTATAGATATATATTAGTCAGGTGGCTGGAGTTGTATAGATATATATTAGTCAGGTAAATGTAGTTGTATAGATATATATTAGTCAGGTGGCTGTAGTTGTATAGATATATTTAGTCAGGTAAATGTAGTTTGTATAGATATATATTAGTCAGGTAAATGTAGTTGTATAGATATATATTAATCAGGTAAATGTAATTGTATAGATATATATTAGTCAGGTGGCTGGGGTTATATATATATTAGTCAGGTAAATGTAGTTGTATAGATATATATTAGTCAGGTAAATGTAATTGTATAGATATATATATAGTCAGGTGGCTGGAGTTGTATAGATATATATTAGTCAGGTGGCTGGAGTTGTATAGATATATATTTAGTCAAGGTGGCTGTAGTTGTATAGATATATATTAGTCAGGTAAATGTAGTTGTATAGATATATATTAGTCAGGTAAATGTAGTTGTATAGATATATATTAGTCAGGTAAATGTAGTTGTATAGATATATATTAGTCAGGTAAATGTAGTTGTATAGATATATATTAGTCAGGTGGCTGTAGTTGTATAGATATATATTAGTCAGGTAAATGTAGTTGTATAGATATATATTATATTAGTCAGGTAAATGTAGTTGTATAGATATATATTAGTCAGGTAAATGATTGTATAGATATATATTAGTCAGGTGGCTGTAGTTGTATAGATATATATTAGTCAGGTAAATGTAGTTTGTATAGATATATATTAGTCAGGTAAATGTAGTTGTATAGATATATATTAGTCAGGTAAATGTAGTTGTATAGATATATATTAGTCAGGTAAATGGTTGTATAGATATATATTAGTCAGGTAAAAGTTGTATAGATATACTATATTAGTCATAAATGATTGTATAGATATATATTAGTCAGGTGGCTGTAGTTGTATAGATATATATTAGTCAGGTGGCTGTAGTTGTATAGATATATATTAGTCAGGTGGCTGGAGTTGTATAGATATATTAGTCAGGTAAATGTAGTTGTATAGATATATATTAGTCAGGTAAATGTAGTTGTATAGATATATATTAGTCAGGTAAATGTAGTTGTATAGATATATATTAGTCAGGTGTAGTCATGTTGTCTGAGTGGGACAGGTTGTATGATGTAGTAATGTTGTGTGTAATGTTGTCTGAGTGGGACAGGTTGTATGATGTAGTAATGTTGTGTGTAATGTTGTCTGAGTGGGACAGGTTGTATGATGTGTGTTGTCTGAGTGGGACAGGTTGTATGATGTAGTAATGTTGTCTGAGTGGGACAGGTTGTATGATGTAGTAATGTTGTCTGGTGGGACAGGTTGTATGATGTAGTAATGTTGTCTGAGTGGGACAGGTTGTATGATGTAGTAATGTTGTCTGAGTGGGACAGGTTGTATGATGTATGTTGTCTGAGTGGGACAGGTTGTATGATGTAATAATGTTGTCTGAGTGGGACAGGTTGTATGATGTAGTAATGTTGTCTGAGTGGGACAGGTTGTATGATGTAGTAATGTTGTCTGAGTGGGACAGGTTGTATGATGTAGTAATGTTGTGTGTAATGTTGTCTGAGTGGGACAGGTTGTATGATGTAGTAATGTTGTGTATAATGTTGTCTGAGTGGGACAGGTTGTATGATGTAATAATCTTGTAATGTTGTCTGAGTGGGACAGGTTATATGATGTAGTAATGTTGTCTGAGTGGGACAGGTTGTATGATGTAGTAATGTTGTGTGTAATGTTGTCTGAGTGGGACAGGTTGTATGATGTAGTAATGTTGTGTATAATGTTGTCTGAGTGGGACAGGTTGTATGATGTAATAATCTTGTAATGTTGTCTGAGTGGGACAGGTTATATGATGTAGTAATGTTGTCTGAGTGGGACAGGTTGTATGATGTAATAATGTTGTAATGTTGTCTGAGTGGGACAGGTCGCTCTGATGATGGCTATCGTACGGTACATTTCCTGAACTTGCTTCGTCATTGGATAAATCTCAGAACACACAGACAAACACACACACACACACACATGTATGCAAACACGCACACAGAAAGAATGTTCATAGCCCTGTAGTGGAATGCAGAGGACACAAAAAAAAGGTTTGGTTCTGGGCTTAGGAATGTAGTTGATCAGGCCGAGCGGCCACACACACACACACACACACACACACACACACACACACACACACACACACACACACACACACACACACACACACGCCTTGACTGAGTATAGGACCACGCCTGCAATGACAATCTAGTCAGAGCCAACACCCTCCACGTCACTCAGTCGCACACACACATGCACACGCACGCACACACACACCTTCTGATGGACCTCACCCTGTTCCTGGGAGTGGTTGGGGGCTGGTGGGAGAAGAGGAGGGGGAGGGAGGGAGTGACTGACACACACACACACACACACACACACCTTCTGATGGACCTCACCCTGTTCCCTGGGGTGGTTGGGGGCTGGTGGGAGAAGAGGAGGGGAGGAGGGAGTGACTGGCACAAACTGCGATCCATCCTGGACTTTACATCTAAATGACTTCCATTCTAAAAACCAGAGCTCTATTCTAGAATGTCTTAGTTCCACAGTAGAACCTGAGACAGAGCTGCATTTCCTGACAAAATGTCAACAATATAAAACAATTAGAGAGTGTCATTTCACCAAATTTGAAACCCTTATTCAAGGTTTCAAAGACCTCTCTGATGAGAGTGGCCACCCGTCCTGTTGGGGAGGGCGCAGAGAGAGCTGTGGGTTGGCAGCGCACTGCATTGCTGCCTGTCATAACATGAGGGACAGTGTCTGACAGACCAATCAACCTGCACATGTAAACATAAATATTTCCTGTGACTGTTCCTCAAAACTAAATGTTTTCCTGGCCCACCCCCCACCCTGGACTTGAACAGCCTCTATGACCAGGTCCACCTCTACAAGGCAGCAGAGCCCACCTTCTAAAGGACATAGCCCTCAACCACAGCCCCAACACTTCACACAGGAGCAACAGATCAATAGACACCCCACCCAGACCCTCTCCCAGACCTGGGACCCTCCCTGGACCTACACATAGAGGACCCACGCCAAGAGGACTTACATCCAGACCACAGCACCCCCAGACATATGCACACCCCACCCCAACCAATCATCACCCCCAAGTCAACCATGCCCACACCCCATTTAGGTCCCCTCAGATCAGACCTATACCCCTCCTGCCCACCCCATGCCCACCACTCCCCGCAAAGGGGCCTCAACATGGAAGTCACACATACGCCCCAGGCCGTGAGCAGGCAAACAGGCCCAACCCCACACTTACACTAGTCCAAGCCCGTGACATGTACCAGATGCTCAGCAGGTTCTGCTCACACTTACTGGCCTGAGGCCAAACCACACGACCAACAACATTGGACACTTTATAGAGCACAAAGCCTTCACTATATCATCCTGGAATATCAAGGTCTGGTCATCTGCCTTTGGCCTAAAGAGCAGGAAATACAGACATTATCATCTAAAAGAAACCTGGTATAGAGGAGACAGACCCACTGGTTGCCCTCTAGGTTACAGAGAGCTAGTAGTCCCATCCACCACACTGGGTGGGTGGTATAGAGGAGACAGACCACTGGTTGCCCTCTAGGTTACAGAGCTGGTAGTCCCATCCTGCCCACACTACCAGGTGGGTGGTATAGAGGAGACAGACCCACTGTTTGTCCTCTAGGTTACAGAGAGCTGGTAGTCCCATCCACCACACTACTGGTGGGTGGTATAGAGGAGATGGACCCACTGGTTGCCCTCTAGGTTACAGAGAGCTGGTAGTCCCATCCACCACACTACCAGGTGGGTGGTATAGAGAGATGGACCCACTGGTTGCCCTCTAGGTTACAGAGCTGGTAGTCCCATCACCACACTACCAGGTGGGTGGTATAGAGGAGACAGACCCACTGGTTGCCTCTGGGTTACAGAGCTGGTAGTCCCATCCACCACACTGCCAGGTGGGTGGTATAGAGAGACGGACCCACTGGTTGCCCTCTAGGTTACAGAGAGCTGGTAGTCCCATCCACCAAACTACCAGGTGTGTGAAACAGGGAAGGGACTCCGGGGGTATGCTAATTTGGTATAGAGCAGAACAAACTCACTCTATTAAATGAATCAAAACAGGAACATTTTACATTTGTCTAAATATTCAAGGAAATGGTCTTAACAGAGAAGAATCTCCTCCTGTGTGCTACCTATATCCTAGAATCACTAGAATCCCCTCCCTGTGTGCTACCTATATCCTAGAATCACTAGAATCCCCTCCTGTGTGCTACCTATATCCTGGAATCACTAGAATCCCCTCCTGTGTGCTACCTATATCCTAGAATCACTAGAATCCCCTCCTGTGTGCTACCTATATCCTAGAATCCCTCCTGTGTGCTACCTATATCCTAGAATCACTAGAATCCCTCCTGTGTGCTACCTATATCCTAGAGTCACTAGAATCTCCTCCTGTGTGCTACCTATATCCCCCACTAGAATCCCCATACTTTAATGAAGTATGGGGATTAATGAGACATGTACTAGTCTGTGACGACCTAAATGCCAGAACCGGACAAGAACCTGAACCTGACACCCTCAGCACACAGGGGGACAAACCCTCAGCACACAGGGGGACAAACCCTCAGCACACAGGGGGGACAAACCCTCAGCACACAGGGGGACAAACACCTGCCTGGCACAACTATGACAACATAACCAACAGAAACGGGTCACAACTCCTGCAGCTCTGTCGCACGCTGGGTCTGTACGTAGTCAATGGTAGGCTTCCCTGATGGGACTCTCACGGTAGGTACACATATAGCTCATCTCTTGGCAGTAGTACTGTAGACTACTTAATCACTGACCTCAACCCAGAGTCTCTCAGAAGCGTTCACAGTCAGCCCACTGACACCCCTATCAGACCACAGCAAAATCACAGTCTACTTGAACTGAGCAAAACTCATTCATGAGGCATCAAAGCCAAAGGAACTGAATAATATTAAGAAATTTTATAGATAGAAGGAATGTCGTGTAGAAACCTACTGAGAAAACAATTGGCAACAACACATTCAATCCCTTTCAGACAACTTCCTGGACAAAAACGTTCCACTGAAAACCTCCCCATAGAGGTGTGCCAAGCTTGTAACTCCATAAACATATTAGAGACACATATCTCCCTCAGATTACACAGATCCACAAACAAACCCAAATTTTGATAAACTCCCTCTACTGGGTGAAATACCACAATGTTCCATCACAGCAGCACGATTTGTGACCTGTTGCCACAAGAAAAGGTCAACCAGTGAAGAATTGTACAACCCATATTTATGTTTATTTATTTTCCTTTTTGTTCTTCAGCTATTTGCACATTATATGAAACTACTTTACTATTTTGGAACTTATTTAACTTTTTTGTTTATTTTCTATTTCACTTGCCAATGTTAACATGTGTTTCCCATGCCAATAAAGCCCTTGAATTGAAAAGAGAGAGAAGAAACAGAGAGAGAGACAGAGAGACAGAGAGACAGAGAGAGAGAGAGACAGAGAGAGAGAGAGAGAGAGAGAGAGAGAGAGAGAGACAGAGAGAGAGGGAGACAGAGAGAGAGAGAGAGACAGAGAGAGAGAGAGACAGAGAGAGAGAGAGGGAGAGAAAGAGAGAAAAGAGGGAGAGAATCTGTCAGTATCTGTGTCAATGTCCTCCTGTCATTCAAGATAAAGGGAAGTGAAAACAGGTTTTTAGAAATGTATGACCATATCAATAGCAGAAATACCTTATTTACATAAGTATTCAGACCCTTTGCTATGAGACTTGAAATTGAGCTCAGGTGCATCCTGTTTCCATTGATCATCCTTGAGATGTTTCTACAACTTGATTGGAGTCCACCTGTGGTAAATTCAATTGATTAGACATGATTTGGAAAGGCACACACCTGTCTATATATAAAGGAATTGTCAGAAGATCTCTGAGACAGGATTGTGTTGAGGCACAGTTCTGGGAAGGGTACCAAAACATTTATGCAGCATTGAAGGTCCCCAAGAACACAGTGACCTCCATCATTCTTAAATGGAAGAAATTTGGAACCACCAAGACTCTTCCTAGAGCTGGCCACCCTGCCAAACTGGTCAATCGGGGAGAAGGGCCTTGGTCCAGGGAGGTGACCACCTGCCAAACTGGTCAATCGGGGAGAAGGGCCTTGGTCCAGGAGGTGACCACCCTGCCAAAACTGGTCAATCAGGAGAGAGGGCCTTGGTCAGGGAGGTGACTTCAAGAACTCGATGGTCACTCTGGACAGAGCCCAGAGTTCCTTTGTGGAGATGGGAGAACCTTCCAGAAGACAACCATCTCTGCAGCACTCCACCAATCAGGCCACATGGTAGAGTGGCCAGACAAGTCACTCCTCAGTGAAAGGCATGACAGCCCGCTGGAGTTTGCCAAAAGGCACCTACGAACTTCAGACCATGAGAATCAAGATTCTCTGGTCTGATGAAACCAATATTGAACCCTTTGGCCTGAATGTGAAGTGTCACGTCTTGAGGAAACCTGGCACCATCCCTACGGTGAAGCATGGTGGTGGCAACATCATGCTGTAGGGAGGTTTTCAGTAAAGGGACTGGGAGACTAGTCAGGGTCGAGGGAAAGGTGAACGGAGCGGGAGTACACAGAGATCCATGATGAAAACCTGCTCCAGAGCACTCAGGACCTCAGACTGGGGTGAAGGTTCAACTTCCAACAGGACAATGACCCTAAGAACACAGCTAAGACAATGCAGGAGTGACTTGGGACAAGTCTCTGAATGTCCTTGAGTGGCCCAGCCAGAGCCCGACCGATTGAACATCTCTGGAGAGACCTGAAAATAGCTGTGCAGCTTGAGGCTCCCCCCATCCAACCTGACAGAGCTTGATAGGAATACAGGTGTGCCAAGCTTGTAGTGTCGTACCCAAGAAGACTCAATGCTGTAATCGCTGCCAAAGGTGCATCAACAAAGTACTGAGTAAAGGGTCTGAATACTGTCCTCTATATGTTAATGTCATATTATTCTTTATATACATATAAACGTGCAAAAATGTTCTAAAGCTGTTTTTGCTTTGTCATTATGGGGTATTGTGATGTCATTATGGGGTATTGTGATGTCATTATGTATTGTGATGTCATCATGGTGTGTTGTGTAGATTGATGAGGGAAAAACAACAATCGAATCAGTTTTAGAATAAGGCTGTAACAGTAACAAAATGTGGAAAAGGTTTGTGAATAGTTTCTGAAGGCCCAGGAAGTGTGTGAGAAGTCCCTCTAGGTTTGGACTAGTAGTCAGGTAAGAGTACGGGGTTGGTTAGAATGAGGTTATAGTGAGAGTAGAGTACTGCTGAGAAACAGGCCCAGCCCTACTGCATGCCAACAAACACAAAACCCACGGAAACAAAGAACACACAGAGAAAACACACTCAGGATGTATCCCAATGATACCCTATTCCCTATATAGTGCACTACTTTGGACCAGGGCCCTGGATGGAAAAGGGATGTGTCCTGATCAAAGTAGTGCACTATATAGGGAATAGGGTGCGACTTGGAATGCACCATGAGACGGGCCCTGTACAGTATCATCCACCCAGGAAGATTCTATGACATATTTAGGACTAGGTTAATGAGGGGTGGGACTTGGAGAAGGGGGGCGGGGCCTGGAGTGGATAAGGAGAGAGGAAGCAGAGAGAGAGTTCTCCGTACTATCAACAGCTACAACACATATTTATCTACACAGCTAGACAGGTAAGACTCTCTACTGAATTACATTCATTATTATTGTTGTTAGACAGGTTAAATATAATAAATAAATAAAAGGTAAGACTCTCTACTGAATTACATTCATTATTATTGTTGTTAGACAGGTTAAATATAATAAATAAATAAAAGGTAAGACTCTCTACTGAATGATATTCATTGTTATGGTCAGTCAGGGTTGACCTGTGGCTTTCAGGTGACTTCAGGTGTGCGGTTCAGGCCGTTTGATAACTTCGAACCCACTGGGCAAAAATTGGTGAATCAATGTTGTTTCCACGTTATTTCAACCCCCCAAAAAAATCTATGTGATGATGTTGAATCAACGTGGAAGACTGGATGGATTTGCAAAAGTCATCAACATAATGGAATTATTATTATTTTTTAAATTCAAACCTAAATCCAATGACATGGGGACATTTGTTGTTGATTTCACACTGAATTCACATGAGTTGACAACTCAACCGAATGTAAATTCCAACTAGACATTGAACTGATGTCTGTGCCCAGTGGGTAGTTTTCATAGATTACACTGAAACAGATCTGAGACGGGCTACAGAAAGTAAACCAAGCTGTTGAAATACTAATCATTCACTATCCACCTGTGAGACTGAGCAAGATAGAGATGAGGTGTGTGATGTCATTAGGGGGGGTTAGGTGCTTGGGAGTTGTCTCTCTGTCATATGGAGTAGGTGTCTGGTCTGAGAGTTATAGAGCGACAGCCTTTAGAAGGCAACAAATCCCTTTGAGAACGGCCCATATGAGTCAGAAAACACTTATTCTAGTGTCACAATTGACTACAAAGTGGAAATAGGATCATTTTGGTCGTGAAGTCAGTCTCGTCTAAAACGGAGTTTGGAACATTCATGCATCAGTCTCGTCTAAAACGGAGTTTGGAACATTCATGCATCACAATGGGTAAACGAAGGCTGGGTTTTGATTTGCTGATGTCCTTATGCCCATTAACATGGGTTGAACAGCTGCCGTGATCGCTTCTGTCCAATAGCACAGACAGTGTGACAGACCTGTTCAGCAGCTCCGACTGTGTACATCAGACAACACAAAGCAAACACCTTTAGTTAGATGTAAATTGCGCAACTAAAAAAATCCTTGACAAATAGGCTACGGTGTCTCATGAGGGACAAACATTACTAACCAAAAGCAGAATCGGTCAGGAAAAAATTTAGTTTTTCTAATGAGGAACAGAAAATGCCAATCGGAGTGTTCAGTGGATCTATAAGGGTTCATTATAAACTGGGTGGTTCGAGCCCTGAATTCTGATTGGCTGAAAGCCATGGTATATCAGGCCGTATACCACGGGTATGACTAAACATGTGTTTTTACTACTCTAATTACATTGGTAACCAGTTTATAATAGAAATAAGGAACCTCAGGGGTTTGTGATATATGGCCAATATACCACGGCTAAGGGCTGTGTCCAGGTACTCTGCGTTGTGTCGTGCATAAGAACAGCCCTTTAGCCGTGATATGTTGGCAATATACCACACCTCCTCGGGCCGTATTGTTTAATTATAGACTGCCCTGACATTCTCTGTTTCCTGCTTCTATCATGTTAAATACTAACCACTACCAGTATGGACTGTCAGTAGGTCTAATAAGCCAATATACTGTGAGTTCCCTTCGGTTGGTATAGTCTACATCACCATTCCATTTAATAACAGTGTCTTCATTCTACCAGTATGGACTGTCAGTAGGTTGGTATAGTCACCATCCCATTTAATAACAGTGTCTTCATTCTACCAGTATGGACTGTCAGTAGGTTGGTATAGTCTACATCACCATTCCATTTAATAACAGTGTCTTCATTCTACCAGTATGGACTGTCAGTAGGTTGGTATAGTCCCCATTCCATTTAATAACAGTGTCTTCATTCTACCAGTATGGACTGTCAGTAGGTTGGTATAGTCTACATCCCATTTAATAACAGTGTCTTCATTCTACCAGTATGGACTGTCAGTAGGTTGGTATAGTCTACATCCCCATTCATTTAATAACAGTGTCTTCATTCTACCAGTATGGACTGTCAGTAGGTTGGTATAGTCTACATCCCATTTAATAACAGTGTCTTCATTCTGCAATGCTTGGACTGTCAGTAGGTTGAGTATAGTCACCATTCCATTTAGCAACAGAACATCTTCATTCACAGTATGGACTGTCCAGTAGGTTGGTACTGATCTACATCCCCATTTAATAACAGTGTCTTCATTCTACCAGTATGGACTGTCAGTAGGTTGTATGAGTCTACATCCCCATTCATTTAATAACAGTGTCTTCATTCTACCAGTATGGACTGTCCAGTAGGTTGGTATAGTCATCTGCATTCATTTAATAACAGTGTCTTCATTCTACCAGTATGGACTGTCAGTAGGTTGGTATAGTCTACATCCCATTTAATAACAGTGTCTTCATTCTACCAGTATGGACTGTCAGTAGGTTGGTATAGTCACCATTCCATTTAATAACAGTGTCTTCATTCTACCAGTATGGACTGTCAGTAGGTTGAGTATAGTCTACATCCCCATTTAATAAGTGTCTTCATTCACCAGTATGGACTGTCAGTAGGTTGGTATAGTCTACATCCCCATTCATTTAATAACAGTGTCTTCATTCTACCAGTATGGACTGTCAGTAGGTTGGTATAAATACCATCCCCATTCATTTAATAACAGCTCTTCATTCTACCAGTATGGACTGTCAGTAGGTTGACTGTGATCTCACATCCCCATTCATTTAATAACAGTGTCTTCATTCTACCAGTATGGACTGTCAGTAGGTTGGTATAGTCTACATCCCCATTCATTTAATAACAGTGTCTTCATTCTACCAGTATGGACTGTCAGTAGGTTGGTATAGTCACCATTCCATTTAATAACAGTTTTCATTTGACTTCATTTCCTTTCTCTGTAAACACATTCACTGCCATGTTGTTGTTGTTGAGGATCATTAGTAACAGCTGATAATATATATTTTATTTTTTATTTTTTATTAAACGAATATTGAGGCCAATTAAATCGGTTAATTTGGAGCACAGATGAAGTCGTAACGTTTTGTACCTGACTGACCTAACAAGTCTGGACTAGGATCAATTAAACCATATCAATAACAGGTCTGGACTAGGATCAATTAAACCATATCAATAACAGGTCTGGACTAGGATCAATTAAACCATATCAATAACAGGTCTGGACTAGGATCAATTAAACCATATCAATAACAGGTCTGGACTAGGATCAATTAAACCATATCAATAACAGGTCTGGACTAGGATCAATTAAACCATATCAATAACAGGTCTGAACTAGGATCAATTAAACCATATCAATAACAGGTCTGGACTAGGATCAATTAAACCATATCAATAACAAGTCTGGACTAGGATCAATTAAACCATATCAATAACAGGTCTGGACTAGGATCAATTAAACCATATCAATAACAAGTCTGGACTAGGATCAATTAAACCATATCAATAACAGGTCTGGACTAGGATCAATTAAACCATATCAATAACAAGTCTGGACTAGGATCAATTAAACCATATCAATAACAGGTCTGGACTAGGATCAATTAAACCATATCAATAACAAGTCTGGACTAGGATCAATTAAACCATATCAATAACAGGTCTGGACTAGGATCAATTAAACCATATCAATAACAGGTCTGGACTAGGATCAATTAAACCATATCAATAACAGGTCTGGACTAGGATCAATTAAACCATATCAATAACAGGTCTGGACTAGGATCAATTAAACCATATCAATAACAGGTCTGGACTAGGATCAGGCAAACCATATCAATAACCAGTCTGGACTAGGATCCAATTAAACCATATCAATAACAACAGGTCTGGACTAGGATCAAGATTAAACCATATCAATAACAGGTCTGGACTAGGATCAATTAAACCATATCAATAACAGGTCTGGACTAGGATCAGTTAAGCCATTAAGCCTGGACTATCAATATCCATATCAATAACAGGTCTGGACTAGGATCAAATTAAACCATATCAATAACAGGTCTGGACTAAGGATCAATTAAATATCAGCCAACAGGTCTGGACTAGGATCAATATCAATAACAGGTCTGGACTAGTTAAACCATATCAATAACAGGTTAATGTAAAATATCAATAACAGGTCTGGATTAAATTAAACCATGTTGTCTGGACTACAATTAAACCATATCAATAACAGGTCCAGGACTAGGATCAATTAAACCATATCAATAACAGGTCCTAGGATCAATTAAACCATATCAATAACAAGTCTGGACTAGGATCAATTAAACCATCAATAACAGGTCTGGACTAGGATCAATTAAACCATATCAATAACAGTCACTGTTTAAACCATATCAATAACAGGCTGCTAGTAAAAACCATATCAATAACAGGTCTGGACTAGGATCAGCCATATCAATAACAGTTGGACTACTGCCATATCAATAACCAGTCTGGACTAGGATCCGATCAAGACTTTTCCTATCAATAACAGGTCTGGACTAGGATCAATTAAACCATCACTTTGGATCCACGTATCAATAACAGACTAGCACATATCAATAACAGGTCTGGACAGGATCAGTAAACCATATCAATAACCAGTTGCAGCAATTAAACCATATCAATAACAGGTCTGGACTAGTCAATTAAACCATATCTACACTGGACTAGGATCAATTAAACCATATCAATAACAGTTGGGGATCAATTAAACCATATCAATAACAGCTCTGGACTAGGATCTTAAACCATATCAATAACAGGTCTGGACTGGATCGAATTAAACATATCAATAACAGGTCTGGACTAGGATCAATTTCAACATCTGGACTAGGATCAATTGTCTGGACTATCAATTCGTATATCCAATATGTCTGGACTAGGATCAATTAAACCATATCAATAACAGGTCTGGATGACAATTAAACCATATCAATGCAGTTAAACAGGTTAATGTAATGATTTCTGTTGTCTTACACTTGTGGCACTTCCCAAGGCCATTTCATGATGATTATTGCGGTCCTGTCACATGTTATATAATCGGCTGCTGTAAACAAGGCAAATGCCAGCATTGGTGCAACTACTGTCTGCCCAGCCTGAAGCGACCGTCAAGAACTCACTTGCCACGTGAGCCCTGGTTGAGTCCTGTTGCAGCACACGCGTCTTCCGCTACACTGGTGGCAGAGTTGGGATCAGAGTCCAGCTCACGGTCTATGTGATCCCAGTGGTGGGAAGCAGATCATTTTTCAACTTGTGTGGCTGGGGTGCTCAATTACGTTGATGTATCTAGTGAACAGTGGATGACAACAACGGGCGGGACGGATAGAAATTAGGTCACTACAGGTGTGAACAAACTAGTGTAAAGTAGCCTGAAGCTGAATGTTTCAATTTGACCAGTTATTCAGAACAACATCCACTGTGACTGTCACTCATTCATGTGTTCACTTACAGTGTGGACCCCGGAACAAACACATTCTACTCATTTACATATGTTCATATGGAACAAACACATTCTACTCATTTACATATGTTCATATGGAACAAACACATTCTACTCATTTACATATGTTCACTTATGGAACAAACACATTCTACTCATTTACATATGTTCACTTATGGAACAAACACATTCTACTCATTTACATATGTTCACTTATGGAACAAACACATTCTACTCATTGACAAACTACCCGTTTAAAGTGTTATAAAAACCAGGGCTCAGTGGCGCAGCACTGCATCTTTCGGTCACGAGAAGGCGTCACTACAGTCCCTGGTTCAAATCCAGGCTAATCACATCCGGCCGTGATTGGGAGTCCCAAGGAGCGCTGGTGTCCCAACGTCATCTGGGTTTGGCCCCGGGGTTAGGCCGTCATTGTAAATAAGAACTTGTTCTTGACTGACTTGCCTAGTTAAAGGTTAAAAAATAAAACCATGGTACATTTATTACTGAAGTATATATGTGTTGATTAATTATTTCTTTCTTCAGTGGAAATACAGAATATGTATAAAATACCAAATATACCAACAGCTAAATTAAGCAGATATTTACAACTCTTC
>NW_027036850.1:12500-16104 GCF_034236695.1 Oncorhynchus nerka | reverse complement strand
ATCCAACCAAGGCTAAATGTTTCCAATAACCAACCAAGGCTAAATGTTTCAATCAAGGCTAAATGTTTCAAATAGCCAACCTAAATTCCAATAACCAACCAAGGCTAAATGTTTACCAGCAAGAGCTAAATCCAAACCAACCAAGGCTAAATGTTTCCAATAACCAACCAAGGCTAAATGTTTCAATAACTAAAAATAACCAACCAAGGCTAAATGTTTCCAATAACCAACCAAGGCTAAATGTTTCCAATTACCAACCAAGGCTAAATGTTTCCAATTACCAACCAATGCTAAATGCATTTGACCAATGTTTCCAATAACCAACCAAGGCTAAATGTATTTGACCAATGTTTCCAATAACCAACCAAGGCTAAATGTTTCCAATAACCAACCAAGGCTAAATGTTTCCAATAACCAACCAAGGCTAAATGTTTCCAATAACCAACCAAGGCTAAATGTATTTGAATAAAGTTTCAGTACCAAACCAAGGCTAAAATGTATTTTACCAATGTTTCCAATAACCAACCAAGGCTAAATGTTTCAATAGCCAAACCAAGGCTAAATGTTTTAACCAACCAAGGCTAAAGTTTCCAATTACCAACCAAGGCTAAATGTTTCAATTACAAGGCTAAATGTTTCCAATAACCAACCAAGGCTAAATGTTTCCAATTACCAACCAAGGCTAAATGTTTCCAATAGCCAACCAAGGCTAAATGTTTCAATAACCAACCAAGGCTAAATGTATTTACCAATGTTTCCAATCAAGGCTAAAATTTTTACCAATGTTTCCAATAACCAACCAAGGCTAAATGTATTTTACCAATGTTTAGCCAACCAAGGCTAAAAAATGTTTCCAATAACCAACCAAGGCTAAATGTTTCCAATAACCAACCAAGGCTAAATGTAACCAATGTTTCCAATTACCAACCAAGGCTAAATGTTTCCAATAACCAACCAAGGCTAAATGTTTCCAATAACCAACCAAGGCTAAATGTTTCCAATTACCAACCAAGGCTAAATGTTTCCAATTACCAACCAAGGCTAAATGTATTTGACCAATGTTTCCAATTACCAACCAAGGCTAAATGTATTTGACCAATGTTTCCAATAACCAACCAAGGCTAAATGTTTCCAATAACCAACCAAGGCTAAATGTTTCCACAACCAACCAAGGCTAAATGTTTCCAATAACCAACCAAGGCTAAATGTTTCCAATAACCAACCAAGGCTAAAATGTATTTGACCAATGTTTCCAATAACCAACCAAGGCTAAATGTATTTTACCAAAGTCAGTACCAACCAAGGCTAAATGTATTTTACCAAAAGTTTCCAATAACCAGCAAGGCTAAATGTTTCCAATTACCAAATCCAGGCTAAATGTTTCAATAACCAACCAAGGCTAAATGTCTTTACCAAAGTTTCCAATAACCAACCAAGGCTAAATGTTTCCACAGCCAGCAAGGCTAAATGTATTTTACCAAAGTTTCCAACTAACCAACCAAGGCTAAATGTTTCTCACTTCCTTTCATCCCATTAAAGCGATTTATGAAATACGGTGTGACAGTATCACCTTGGCTTTTACATTCATGTTCTCACTACTCTTTTTAGAGACGAGGTACTACAGGCTTTTAATTGGCCTACCGCTGCTGTCTGGGCTGATGTACCAAATGGGCACCCAATGCCCTATATAGTGCACTAGGGCCCTATGAATGTCTGGTCAAAAGTAGTGCACTAAATAGGGAATTTGGTTCTATTTGGGATGCAGACGTGGTGACATTTCAGAAACACCCTGAATCACTATTTGCAGGCTAAGTGCACGGCGTGAGGGGGGAGGGGGTGAGGAGAGGGAGAGGAGGAGGGGAGGGAGGGGGAGGAGGAGAGGAGGGGTGAGGAGAGGAGAGGAGGAGGGGAGGAGGGGAGGAGGAGAGGAGGGGTGAGGAGAGGAGAGGGAGAGGAGGAGGGAGGAGGGGGAGGAGGGGAGGGGTAGGGGAGGGAGGTGGGGAGGAGAGGAGGGGAGGGGAGGAGAGGAGAGCAGAATGGGGAGGGGAGGAGGAGGAGAGGAGGGGGAGGGGAGGAGGGGAGAGGAGGGAGGGGAGGGAGGAGAGGAGATGAGGGGGAGGGGAGGGGAGGAGGGAGGAGGGGGAGGGGAGGAGAGGGAGATGAGGGGGAGGGGAGGAGGAGGAGAGGAGGAGAGGGGAGAGGAGGAGAGGAGATGAGGGGAGGGGAGGAGGAGGAGATGAGATGAGGGGGGGGATAAAAAAGAAGGGGTGAATGTCGATGAGGAACCATCAAAATGCCTTTTCCAGGAATGATTGTGGCAATAGAGGAGAGTTAAGAGGGGCGCTAAAGGAAAGAACGGTTTAACGACTCTCGACAAGACCTTCTCCCTCTCTCTCCCTATCTCTGTCATTCCCATTTCTCTCTCTCCCACCCCTCTCCATCTCTCTCACCCTCTTAGTCTCTCTCACTCTCTCCCACCCCCTCACCCTCTCACCCCCTCTCCATCTCTCACCCTCTCATTCTCCCTCTCACTCTCTCCCACCCCCTCTCCATCTCTCACCCTCACCTCTCCATCTCTCTCTCTCTCTCTCTCTCTCTCTCTCACTCTCTCTCCCACCCCCACTCCATCTCTCACCCTCTTAGTCTCTCTCTGTCTCTCTCACTTCTCCCACCCCTCTCCATCTCTCACCTTCTCATTCTCCCTCTCACTTCTCTCCCACCCCCTCCATCTCTCACCCTCTCCTCCTCACCCCTCTCTCTCTCTCTCTCTCTCTCTCTCTCCTCCTCTCTCCCACCCCCACTCCATCTCTCACCCTCTTAGACTCTCTCTGTCTCTCTCACTCTTCTCCCACCCCTCTCCCATCTCCTCACCCTCTCATTCTTCTCTGCCGATTATGAAGTTGTCCGCTTTACGACAGCAACATCATTAATGCTTTGGTTACTCTTGTTATTACACCAGCCTGACAAGAGGAAAGAGAGGGGAAGAGGAAAGAGAGGGAGAGGGGAAGAGGAAAGAGAGGGGAAAAGACAGGGAGAGAGAAGAGGGAAAGACAGGGAGAGAGAAGAGGAAAAGAGGGAGAGAAGAGGAAAGAGAGGGAGAGAGAAGAGGGAAAGAGGGGGAAGAGGAAAGAGGGAGAGAGAAGAGGAAATAGAAGGAGAAGAGGAAAAAAAAAGAGGGAGAGAGAAGAGGAAAGAGAGGGGGAAAGAGAGGGGGAAAGAGGAAAGAGAGGGAGAGAGAAGAGGAAAGAGAGGGGAAGAGGAAAGAGAGGGAGAGGGGAAAGAGGAAAGAGAGGGAGAGAGAGGAAAGAGGGGGAGAGAGAAGAGGAAAGAGGAGAGAGAGAGGAAAGAGGGAAGAGGGAGAGAGAAGAGGAAAGAGAGGGGGAAGAGAAGAGGAAAGAGAGGGGGAAGAGGAAAAGAGAGGGAGAGGGGGAAGAGGAAAGAGAGGGAGAGAGAAGAGGAAAGAGGGAGAGAGAAGAGGAAAGAGGGAGAGAGAAGAGGAAAGAGGGTGAAGAGGAAAGAGAGGGAGAGGGGGAAGAGGAAGAGGGGAAGAGGAAAGAGGGAGAGAGAAGAGGAAAGAGGAGAGAGAAGAGAAAGAGAGGGAGAG
>NW_027036850.1:0-5000 GCF_034236695.1 Oncorhynchus nerka | reverse complement strand
TTGTCATGGAACCACTCTGTCTCTCTCTGGGGTAGTTGTCATGGAACCACTCTGTCTCTCTCTCTGGGGTAGTTGTCATGGAACCACTCTGTCTCTCTGTGGAACCACTCTCTCTCTGGGGGAACCACTCTGTCTCTCTCTCTGGGGTAGTTGTCATGGAACCACTCTGTCTCTCTCTGGGGTAGTTGTCATGGAACCACTCTGTCTCTCTCTGGGGTAGTTGTCATGGAACCACTCTGTCTCTCTCTGGGGTAGTTGTCATGGAACCACTCTGTCTCTCTCTCTGGGGTAGTTGTCATGAAACCACTCTGTCTCTCTCTCTGGGGTAGTTGTCATGGAACCACTCTGTCTCTCTCTCTGGGGTAGTTGTCATGGAACCACTCTGTCTCTCTCTCTGGGGTAGTTGTCATGGAACCACTCTGTCTCTCTCTGGGGTAGTTGTCATGGAACCACTCTGTCTCTCTGGGGTAGTTGTCATGGAACCACTCTGTCTCTCTGGGGTAGTTGTCATGGAACTACTCTCTCTCTCTGGGGTAGTTGTCATGGAACCACTCTGTCTCTCTGGGGTAGTTGTCATGGAACCACTCTGTCTCTCTGGGGTAGTTGTCATGGAACCACTCTGTCTCTATGGGGTAGTTGTCATGGAACCACTCTGTCTCTCTGGGGTAGTTGTCATGGAACCACTCTGTCTCTCTCTGGGGTAGTTGTCATGGAACCACTCCACTCTGGGGTAGTTGTCTGGAAACCACTCTGTCTCTCTCTCTGGGGTAGTTGTCATGAAACCACTCTGTCTCTCTCTCTGGGGTAGTTGTCATGGAACCACTCTGTCTCTCTCTCTGGGGTAGTTGTCATGAAACCACTCTGTCTCTCTCTCTCTGGGGTAGTTGTCATGAAACCACTCTGTCTCTCTCTCTGGGGTAGTTGTCATGAAACCACTCTGTCTCTCTCTCTGGGGTAGTTGTCATGAAACCACTCTGTCTCTCTCTCTGGGGTAGTTGTCATGAAACCACTCTGTCTCTCTCTCTGGGGTAGTTGTCATGGAACCACTCTGTCTCTCTCTCTGGGGTAGTTGTCATGGAACCACTCTGTCTCTCTGGGGTAGTTGTCATGGAACCACTCTGTCTCTCTGGGGTAGTTGACATGGGACTACTCTGTCTCTCTGGGGTAGTTGTCATGGGACTACTCTGTCTCTCTGGGGGAGTTGTCATGGAACCACTCTGTCTCTCTGGGGTAGTTGTCATGGAACCACTCTGTCTCTCTCTCTGGGGTAGTTGTCATGGAACCACTCTGTCTCTCTGGGGTAATTGTCATGGAACCACTCTGTCTCTCTGGGATAGTTGTCATGGAACCACTCTGTCTCTCTCTCTGGGGTAGTTGTCATGGAACCACTCTGTCTGTCTCTCTGGGGTAGTTGTCATGGAACCACTCTGTCTGTCTCTCTGGGGTAGTTGTCATGGAACCACTCTGTCTCTCTGGGGTAGTTGTCATGGAACCACTCTGTCTCTCTCTCTGGGGTAGTTGTCATGAAACCACTCTGTCTCTCTCTCTGGGGTAGTTGTCATGAAACCACTCTGTCTCTCTCTCTCTGGGGTAGTTGTCATGGAACCACTGTCTCTCTCTCTGGGGTAGTTGTCATGAAACCACTCTGTCTCTCTCTCTGGGGTAGTTGTCATGAAACCACTCTGTCTCTCTCTCTGGGGTAGTTGTCATGAAACCACTCTGTCTCTCTCTCTGGGGTAGTTGTCATGAAACCACTCTGTCTCTCTCTCTGGGGTAGTTGTCATGAAACCACTCTGTCTCTCTCTCTGGGGTAGTTGTCATGGAACCACTCTGTCTCTCTCTCTGGGGTAGTTGTCATGGAACCACTCTGTCTCTCTGGGGTAGTTGTCATGGGACTACTCTGTCTCTCTGGGGTAGTTGTCATGGGACTACTCTGTCTCTCTGGGGTAGTTGTCATGGGACTACTCTGTCTCTCTGGGGGAGTTGTCATGGAACCACTCTGTCTCTCTGGGGTAGTTGTCATGGAACCACTCTGTCTCTCTCTCTGGGGTAGTTGTCATGGAACCACTCTGTCTCTCTGGGGTAGTTGTCATGGAACCACTCTGTCTCTATGGGGTAGTTGTCATGGAACCACTCTGTCTCTCTCTGGGGTAGTTGTCATGGAACCACTCTGTCTCTCTCTCTGGGGTAGTTGTCATGGAACCACTCTGTCTCTCTCTCTGGGGTAGTTGTCATGGAACCACTCTGTCTCTCTCTCTGGGGTAGTTGTCATGGAACCACTCTGTCTCTCTCTCTGGGGTAGTTGTCATGGAACCACTCTGTCTCTCTCTCTGGGGTAGTTGTCATGAAACCACTCTGTCTCTCTCTCTGGGGTAGTTGTCATGAAACCACTCTGTCTCACTCTCTCTCTGGGGTAGTTGTCATGGAACCACTCTGTCTCTCTCTCTGGGGTAGTTGTCATGGAACCACTCTGTCTCTCTGGGGTAGTTGTCATGGAACCACTCTGTCTCTCTGGGGTAGTTGTCATGGACTAAGTTGTCATGGGACTACTCTGTCTCTCTGGGGGAGTTGTCATGGAACCACTCTGTCTCTCTGGGGTAGTTGTCATGGAACCACTCTGTCTCTCTCTCTGGGGTAGTTGTCATGGAACCACTCTGTCTCTCTGGGGTAGTTGTCATGGAACCACTCTGTCTCTATGGGGTAGTTGTCATGGAACCACTCTGTCTCTCTGGGGTAGTTGTCATGGAACCACTCTGTCTCTCTGGGGTAGTTGTCATGGAACCACTCTGTCTCTCTGGGGTAGTTGTCATGGAACCACTCTGTCTCTCTCTGGGGTAGTTGTCATGGAACCACTCTGTCTCTCTCTGGGGTAGTTGTCATGGAACCACTCTGTCTCTCTCTGGGGTAGTTGTCATGGAACCACTCTGTCTCTCTCTGGGGTAGTTGTCATGGAACCACTCTGTCTCTCTCTCTGGGGTAGTTGTCATGGAACCACTCTGTCTCTCTCTGGGGTAGTTGTCATGGAACCACTCTGTCTCTCTCTCTGGGGTAGTTGTCATGGAACCACTCTGTCTCTCTGGGGTAATTGTCATGGAACCACTCTGTCTCTCTGGGATAGTTGTCATGGAACCACTCTGTCTCTCTCTCTGGGGTAGTTGTCATGGAACCACTCTCTCTGTCTCTCTGGGGTAGTTGTCATGGAACCACTCTGTCTGTCTCTCTGGGGTAGTTGTCATGGAACCACTCTGTCTCTCTCTCTCTATCTCTCTCGCTGGGGTAGTTGTCATGGAACCACTCTGTCTCTCTGGGGTAGTTGTCATGGAACCACTCTGTCTCTCTGGGGTAGTTGTCATGGAACCACTCTGTCTCTCTCTCTGGGGTAGTTGTCATGGAACCACTCTGTCTCTCTCTGGGGTAGTTGTCATGGAACCACTCTGTCTCTCTCTGGGGTAGTTGCCAGCATTCCCATTGAATGTAATACTGAGCTAGGAGACATACTCTATATGTTCTGAAATAATTATTTTGATATCATTCTTCCAGTGACCTAAAACAGACCTTTCTGCCGCAAACCGTTGTTGATTCGGTATATAACCAGCCCTGTCTGGGCACAGAGGACAGACTACAGGGTAGAAGCCTTGGCCCCAATCAATCTCCTTAATGCTTGGTGCCAAGCAGAGAGACATCATCAGGTTTCACTTTCAGTCTTTGGTATCTCAGGCTTTAAGGTTACAGAAATGGCATTGTTGAATTACCAACAGATAAAACAAAAAAGGTTAGCGCTTACCGAGAAGAAGTAGAAGAAGAAGAAGAAGAAGTAGAAGTAGAAGTAGAAGAAGAAGAAGTAGAAGAAGAAGAAGAAGTAGAAATGGAAGAAGAAGAAGTAGAAGAAGAAGTAGAAGAATAAGAAGTAGAAGTAGAAGAAGAAGAAGAAGAAGAAGAAGAAGAAGACATAGAAGAAGTAGAAGAAGTAGAAGTAGAAGAAGTAGAAGAAGAAGAAGAAGTAGAAGAAGAGGAAGAAGAATTAGAAGAAGTAGAAGAAGAAGAAGAAGAAGAAGTAGAAGAAGAAGAAGAAGAAGTAGAAGTAGAAGAAGAAGAAGTAGAAGAAGAAGAAGTAGAAGAAGAAGAAGAAGAAGTAGAAGAAGAAGTAGAAGAAGAAGTAGAAGAAGAAGTAGAAGTAGAAGAAGAAGAAGAAGAAGTAGAAGAAGAAGTAGAAGAAGAAGTAGAAGTAGAAGTAGAAGAAGAAGAAGAAGTAGAAGAAGAAGACGTAGAAGAAGAAGTAGAAGAAGAAGAAGTAGAAGAAGAAGAAGAAGTAGAAGTAGAAGAAGAAGTAGAAATGGAAGAAGAAGAAGTAGAAGTAGAAGTAGAAGAAGAAGAGGTAGAAGAAGAAGAGGTAGAAGAAGAAGAGGTAGAAGAAGTAGAAGTAGAAGAAGAAGAAGTAGAAGAAGTAGAAGAAGAAGAGGTAGAAGAAGAAGAAGTAGAAGAAGAAGAAGTAGAAGAAGAAGTAGAAGAAGTAGAAGAAGAAGTAGAAGAAGTAGAAGTAGAAGAATAAGAAGTAGAAGAAGAAGAAGTAGAAGAAGAAGTAGAAGAAGAAGTAGAAGTAGAAGAAGAAGTAGAAGAAGTAGAACTAGAAGAAGAAGTTCATTTTGTGTCTTTTTAAATAATGAGTTTCTCTTACCGTAGACATAGAGCAGGTATTCAGCACTGCTGGTGCCCAGGTGGTTGGAGGCTTCACAACGGTACGTTCCGTTATCTGTTTTGTTCAAGGTGGTGAAGGTGAGCTCTCTTCCTTCTACAATCATACGCTCCAAATCTGGAAGTTCTCCTCCATCCTTAGTCCACATCACAGGGTCTGGCCTGGTAACGGTAGGGGAGGGGGTCAGGAGAGACGAAGCGTTAGGGAGGGGTCAGGAAAGACGCAGCGTTAGGGGAGGGGGTCAGGAGAGACACAACGTTAGGGGAGGGGGTCAGGAGAGACGAACGTTAGGGGAGGGGGTCAGAGA
>NW_027036849.1:0-16102 GCF_034236695.1 Oncorhynchus nerka | reverse complement strand
GAAACTAGCTCCCTGGTACACAGAAAATACCCGAGCTCTGAAGCAAGCTTCCAGAAAATTGGAACGGAAATGGCGCCACACCAAACTGGAAGTCTTCCGACTAGCTTTGGAAGGACGGCACCGTGCAGTACCGAAGAGCCCTTACTGCTGCTCGATCATCCTATTTTTCTAACTTAATTGAGGAAAATAAGAAACAATCCGAAATTCCTTTTTGATACTGTCGCAAAGCTAACTAAAAAGCAGCATTCCCCAAGAGAGGATGACTTTCACTTTAGCAGTGATAAATTCATGAACTTCTTTGAGGAAAAGATTATGATTATTAGAAAGCAAATTACGGGACTCCTCTTTAAACCTGCGTATTCCTCCAAACCTCAGTTGTCCTGAGTCTGCACAACTCTGCCAGGACCTAGGATCAAGAGAGACGCTCAAGTCTTTTAGTACTATATCTCTTGACACAATGATGAAAATAATCATGGCCTCTAAACCTTCAAGCTGCATACTGGACCCTATTCCAACTAAACTACTGAAAGAGCTGCTTCCTGTGCTTGGCCCTCCTATGTTGAACATAATAAACGGCTCTCTATCCACTGGATGTGTACCAAACTCACTAAAAGTGGCAGTAATAAAGCCTCTCTTGAAAAAGCCAAACCTTGACCCAGAAAATATAATAAACTATCGGCCTATATCGAATCTTCCATTCCTCTCAAAAATTTTAGAGAAGGCTGTTGCGCAGCAACTCACTGCCTTCCTGAAGACAAACAATGTATACGAAATGCTTCAGTCTGGTTTTAGACCCCATCATAGCACTGAGACGGCACTTGTGAAGGTGGTAAATGACATTTTAATGGCATCGGACCGAGGCTCTGCATCTGTCCTCGTGCTCCTAGACCTTAGTGCTGCTTTTGATACCATCGATCACCACATTCTTTTGGAGAGATTGGAAACCCAAATTGGTCTACACGGACATGTTCTGGCCTGGTTTAGATCTTATCTGTCGGAAAGATATCAGTTTGTCTCTGTGAATGGTTTGTCCTCTGACAAATCAACTGTAAATTTCGGTGTTCCTCAAGGTTCTGTTTTAGGACCACTATTGTTTTCACTATATATTTGACCTCTTGGGGATGTTATTCGAAAACATAATGTAAACTTTCACTGCTATGCGGATGACACACAGCTGTACATTTCAATGAAACATGGTGAAGCCCCAAAATTGCCCTCGCTAGAAGCATGTGTTTCAGACATAAGGAAGTGGATGGCTGCAAACTTTCTACTATTAAACTCCGGACAAAACAGAGATGCTTGTTCTAGGTCCCAAGAAACAAAGAGATCTTCTGTTGAATTTGACAATTAATCTTAATGGATTGTACAGTCGTCTCAAATAAAACTGTGAAGGACCTGGCGTTACTCTGGACCCTGATCTCTCTTTTTGAAGAACATATCAAGACCATTTCGAGGACAGCTTTTTCCATCTACGTAACATTGCAAAAATCAGAAACTTTCTGTCCAAAAATGATGCAAGAAAAATTAATCCATGCTTTTGTCACTTCTAGGTTAGACTTCTGCAATGCTCTATTTTCCGGCTACCGGATAAAGCACTAAATAAACTTCAGTTAGTGCTAAATACGGCCCTGCTAGAATCCTGACTAGAACCAAAAATATTGATCATATTACTCCCAGTGCTAGCCTCTCTGCTGGCTTCCTGTCAAGCAAGCTGATTTCAGGTTTACTGCTAACCTACAAAGCATTACATGGGCTTACTCCTACCTATCTCTCTGATTTGGTCCTGCCGTACATACGTACACGTGCGCTACGGTCACAAAGGCCCCTGAGCCTCCTAATTGTCCCTAGAATTTCTAAGCAAACAGCTGGAGGCAGGGCTTTCTCCTATAGAGCTCCATTTTTATGGAACGGTCTGCCTACCCATGTCAGAGACGCAAACTCGGTCTCAACCTTTAAGTCTTTACTGAAGACTCATCTCTTCAGTGGGTCATATGATTGAGTGTAGTCTGGCCCAGGAGTGGGAAGGTGAACGGAAAGGCTCTGGAGCAGCAACCGCCCTTGCTGTCTCTGCCTGGCAGTTCCCCTCTTTCCACTGGGATTCTCTGCCTCTCCCTGTTACGGGGCTGAGTCACTGGCTTACTGGGGCTCTCTCATGCCGTCCTGGGGGGGTGTCACCTGGGTGGGTTGATTCACTGTTGTGGTCAGCCTGTCTGGGTTGGCGCCCCCCTTGGGTTGTACCGTGGCGGAGATCTTTGTGGGCTATACTCGGCCTTGTCTCAGGATGGTAAGTTGGTGGTTGAAGATATCCCTCTAGTGGTGTGGGGCTGTGCTTTGGCAAAGTGGGTGGGGTTATATCCTTCCTGTTTGGCCCTGTCCGGTGTCTCCCGGATGGGGCCACAGTGTCTCCTGACCCCTCCTGTCTCAGCCTCCAGTATTTATGCTGCAGTAGTTTATGTGTGTCGGGGCTAGGGTCAGTTTGTTATATCTGGAGTACTTCTCCTGTCTATTCGGTGTCCTGTGTGAATCTAAGTGTGCGTTCTCTAATTCTCTCCTTCTCTCTTTCTTTCTCTCTCTCGGAGGACCTGAGCCCTAGGACCATGCCCCAGGACTACCTGACATGATGACTCCTTGCTGTCCCCAGTCCACCTGCCCATGCTGCTGCTCAGTTTCAACTGGCCTGGGCCCTAGGACCATGTCCCCAGGACTACCTGACATGATGACTCCTTGCTGTCCCCAGTCCACCTGGCCATGCTGCTGCTCCAGTTTCAACTGTTCTGCCTTACTATTATTCAACCATGCTGGTCATTTATGAACATTTGAACATCTTAGCCACGTTCTGTTATAATCTCCACCGGCACAGCCAGAGGGACTGGCCCCCCCCACATATGCTCTCTCTAATTCTCTCTTTCTTTCTCTCTCTCCGGAGGACCTGAGCCCTAGGACCGTGCCCAGGACTACCTGACATGATGACTCCTTGCTGTCCCCAGTCCACCTGGCCATGCTGCTGCTCCAGTTTCAACTGTTCTGCCTTATTATTATTCAACCATGCTGGTCATTTATGAACATTTGAACATCTTGGCCACGTTCTGTTATAATCTCCCCCGGCACAGCCAGAAGAGGACTGGCCACCCCACATAGCCTGGTTCCTCTCTAGGTTTCTTCCTAGGTTTTGGCCTTTCTAGGGAGTTTTTCCTAGCCACCGTGCTTTTACACCTGCATTGTTTGCTGTTTGGGGTTTTAGGCTGGGTTTCTGTACAGCACTTTGAGATATCAGCTGATGTACGAAGGGCTATATAAATAAATTTGATTTGATTTGATTTGATTTGAGAGAGGCTGAAGTAGAGTACGAGAGGCTAGAGGAGAGAGGAGAGTCTAAAGGAGAGAGGAGAGAGGAGAGAGGTTAAAGTAGTGAGGAGAGAGGCTAAAGGAGAGAGAAAGGAGAGAGGAGAGAGGCAAAAGTAGAGTGGTGAGAGGCTAAAGGAGAGAGGAGAAGAGGCTAAACGAAGGAGGAGAGGGGAAGAGGGCTAAAGTAGAGAAGGGAGAGGAGGCTAAAGGAGAGAGGAGAAGGCTAGAGGAGAGAGGAAGATTAAAGGAGACAAGAGAGAGGCTAAAGTAGAGAGGAGAGAGAGCTAAAGTAGAGGGAGAGGCTATAGGAGAAGAGAGAGGCAAAAGTAGAGTGGTGAGAGGCTAAGAGAGAGGAGAGGCTAAAGGAGGAGAGAGAGGCTAGAGGAGAGAGGCTAAAGGAGACAGGAGAGAGGCTAAAAGTAGAGAGGAGAGAGGCTAAAGTAGAGAGGAGAGAGGCTATAGGAGAGAGGGAGAGGCTAAAGTAGAGGGAGAGAGGCTAAAGTAGAGGAGAGAGGCTATAGGAGAGAGGAGAGGCTAAAGAGAGAGGAGAGAGGCTAAAGGAGAGAGGAGAGAGGGAGAGAGGCTAAAGTAGAGGGAGAGGGCTAAAGTAGAGAGGAGAGAGGCTAAAGTAGAGAGGAGAGAGAGGCTAAAGTAAGAAGGAGAGATTAGAGAGTTTGCTAAAGGAGAAGGAGAGAGGCTAAAGTAGAGGAGAGGCTTTTGGATAGAGGAGAGAGGCTAAAGAAGACAGAAGAGATGCTAAAGTAGAGAGGAGAGAGGCTAAAGTAGAGGGAAGGCCTAAAGTAGATGGAGAGAGGCTAAAAGTAGAGGAGAGAGGCTAAAGTAGGAGAAGAGGCTAAAGTAGAGAGGAGAGGGAGGTCTAAAGTAGAGAGGAGAGAAGGGAGAGCGAGGCTAAAGGAGAGAGGACAGAGGCTAAAGGAGGAAGGAGAGAGTCTAAAGTAGAGAGGCTAGAGGAGTGAGGGGTAAGGAGAGAGGAGGGATGCTAAAGGAGAGAGGAGAGATGCTAAAAAGAGAGGAGAGATGCTAAAGTAGAGAGGATAAAGTAGAGTGCAGGAGGCTAAAGTAGAGAGGAGGAGAGAGGCTCAAGTAGAGGCGAGAGGCTAAAGTAGAGGAGAGAGGCTAAAGTAGAGAGGAGAGAGAGAGGCTAAAGTAGATGGAGAGAGGCTAAAGTAGAGGAGAGAGGCTAAAGTAGAGAGGAGAGAGGAGAGGAGAGAAGAGTCTAAAGTAGAGAGCAGAGAGGAACAGGCTAAAGGAGAGAGAGGACAAGAGGCTAAAGGAGAGAGAGATAGTCTAAAGTAGAGAGGCTAGGGAGTGAGGGTAAAGGAGAATGCTAAAGGAGAGATGCTAAAGGAGAGGAGGAGAGATGCTAAAGGAGAGGAGGAGATGCTAAAGTAGAGGATAAAGTAGAGTGCAGGAGAGGCTAAAGTAGAGGAGGAGGGAGAGGCTAAAGTAGAGAGGAGAGAGGCTAAAGTAGAGAGGAGCTAAAGTAGAGGGAGAGGAGAGAGGAGGGAGTCTAAAGTAGAGAGGGAGAGAGGAGCGAGGCTAAAGGAGAGAGGACAGAGCTAAGGAGAGAGGAGAGAGTCTAAAGTAGAGAGGCTAGAGGAGTGAGGGTAAAGGAGAAGAGGAGAGATGCTAAAGGAGAGGAGAGATGCTAAAGGAGAGAAGGAGAGATGCTAAAGGAGAGAGGAGAGATGCTAAAGTAGAGAGGATAAAAAGTAGAGTGCAGGGGAGGGCTAAAGTAGAGGGAGAGAGGAGGAGAGAGGCTCAAGTAGAGGAGCGAGAGGCTAAAGTAGAGGAGAGAGGCTAAAGTAGAGAGGAGAGGCTAGAAGTGAGGGGCTAAAATACTAAATAAAGGCCAAGGAAGAGATGATAGGAGAAAAGAAGACAGGAGAGATGCTAAAGTAGAGAGGAGAGAGGCTAAAGTAGAGGGGAGAGAGGCTAAAGTAGATGGAGAGAGGCTAAAGTAGAGAGGAGAGAGGCTAAAGTAGATGGAGAGAGGCTAATGTAGAGGAGGCTAAAGTAGAGAAACAAAAAGTAGAGTGGTGAGAGGCTAAAGTAGAGAGGAGAGAGGCTAAATGAGAGAGGAGAGAGGCTAAAGGAGAGAGGAGAGAGGCTAGAGGAGAGAGGAGAGAGATTAAAGGAGACAGGAGAGAGGCTAAAGTAGAGAGGAGAAAGGCTAAAGTAAAGAGGAAAGAGGCTAAAGTAGAGAGGAGAGAGGCTAAAGTAGAGAGGAGAGAGGAGAGATTAGAGAGTTTAAAGTAGAGAGGAGAGAGGAGAGAGGCTAAAGTAGAGAGGAGAGAGGCTTTTGGATAGAGGAAAGAGGCTAAAGAAGACAGAAGAGATGCTAAAGTAGAGAGGAGAGAGGCTAAAGTAGAGGGGAGAGAGCCTAAAGTAGATGGAGAGAGGCTAAAGTAGAGAGGAGAGAGGCTAAAGTAGAGGGGAGAGAGGCTAAAGTAGAGAGGAGAGAGGAGAGAGTCTAAAGTAGAGAGGAGAGAGGAGCGAGGCTAAAGGAGAGAGGACAGAGGCTAAAGGACAGAGGAGAGAGTCTAAAGAGAGAGCTAGGATGAGTGAGGTAAAGGAGAGAGGGAGAGATGCTAAAGGAGAGAGGAGAGATGCTAAAGGAGAGAGGATAAAGTAGAAAGGGGAGGCTAAAGTAGAGAGCTAAAGAGAGGAGAGGAGGCTCAAGTAGAGAGGCGCAGGGGCTAAAGTAGAGAGGAGAGAGTTGTGCAGAGAGGAGAGAGGCTAAGTAGATGGAGAGAGGCTAAAGTAGAGAGGAGAGAGGCTTAAAGTAGAGAGGAGAGAGGAGAGAGGAGAGAGTCTAAGTAGAGAGGGAGAGAGAGCGAGGCTAAAGGAGAGAGGGACAGAGGCTAAAGGAGAGAGGAGAGAGTCTAAAGTAGAGAGGCTAGAGGAGTGAGGGTAGAGAGAGGAGAGATGCTAAAGGGAGAGAGGAGAGATGCTAAAGGAGAGAGGAGAGATGCTAAAGGAGAGAGGAGAGATGCTAAAGTAGAGAGGATAAAGTAGTGCAGGGAGGCTAAAGTAGAGAGGAGAGAGTGAGAGAGGAGAGAGCTCAAGTAGAGAGGAGAGAGGGAGCGTAGGCTAAAAAGAGAGGAGAGAGGCTAAAGGAGAGAGGAGAGAGTCTAAGGAAGCTAGAGGCTAGAGGAGGAGGGCTAAAGTAGGAGAGGAGGAGAAGCTAAAGGAGAGAGTGGAGAGATGTTGTATGAGAGAGAGGTCTAAAGGAGAGAGGAGAGATGCTAAAAAGTAGAGAGAGAAGGAGTGCAGGGAGGCTAAAGGAGAGGAGAGAGAATCTAAAGTAGAGAGAGGCTAGAGGCTAAAGTAGAGAGGAGAGATGCTAAGGAGAGAGGAGAGAGGAAAGAGGAGAGAGGCTAAAGAGAGAGGAGAGGCTAAAGTAGAGGGCTAAAATACTAAATAAAGGCCAAGGAAGAGATAGAAGGAGAAAAGAAGAAGGAGAGATGCTCAAGTAAGAGGAGAGAGGCTAAAGAGAGGGAGAGAGGCTAAAGTAGATGGAGAGAGGCTAAAGTAGAGAGTGAGAGGCTAAAGAGAAATAGGCTAAATAAAGAGGAGAGAGAGATGATAGGGGAGAAAAGAGAGGGTGAGAGAGGGTAAAAGTAGAGAGGAGAGAGGGCTAAATGAGAGAGGAGAGAGGCTAGGAGAGATGGAGAGAGGCTAAAGGAGAGAGAGAGAGATTAAAGGACAGGAGAGAGTAGATGGAGAGAGGCTAATGTAGAGAGGAGAGAGGCTAAAGTAGAGAGGAGAGAGGCTAAAGTAGAGAGGAGAGAGGCTAAGTAGAGAGAGAGAGGCTAGTAAGGAGGGAGAGAGAGGCTAAAGTAGAGAGGAGAGAGGCTATAGGAGAGAGGAGAGATTAAAGGAGAGAGGAGAGAGGCTAAAGTAGAGAGGAGAAAGGCTAAGTAAAGAGGAGAGAGGCTATAGAGAGAGGAAGAGGCTAAAGGAGAGAGGAGAGAGGAAAGTAGAGAGGAGAGTTTAAAGTAAGAAGGAGAGAGGAGAGAGGGAGAGAGGCTAAAGTAGAGGAGAAGGCTTTTGATAGAGGGAGAGAGGCTAAAGAAGACAGGAGAGATGCTAAAGTAGAGAGGAGAGGCTAAAGTAGAGGGGAGAGAGCCTAAAGTAGATGGAGAGAGGCTAAGTAGAGAGGAGAGAGGCTAAAGTAGAGGGGAGAGGAGAGCTAAAGTTTAAAGTAGAGAGGAGAGGAGAGAGTCTAAAGTAGAGAGGGGAAGAGGCTTTGATAGAGGAAAGAGGCTAAAGAAGACAGGAAGAGATGCTAAAGTAGACAGAGGAGAGAGTCTAAAGTAGAGGGGGAGAGAGGCTAGAGAGAGGGTAGAGAGAGAGGAGGAGAGTCTAAAGTAGTGAGGGAGAGAGGAGCGAGGCTAAAGGAGAGAGGGATGAGGTTTTTGGATAGAGGGAGAGGCTAAAGAAGACAGAAGAGAGGCTCAAGTAGAGAGGAGAGAGGCTAAAGTAAGAGGGGAGAGAGGCTAAAGGAGAGGAGAAGGAGAGAGGGAAGTAGATGGAGAGAGTCTAAAGTAGTGAGGAGAGAGTGAGCTAGGCTAAAGGAGAGAGGACAGAGGCTAAAGGAGAGAGAGAGAGTCTAAAGTAGAGAGAGGAGAGGAGGAGAGAGAGAGGCTAAAGAGATGCTAAAGGAGAGAGGAGAGATGCTAAAGGAGATAGGAGAGATGTTAAAGTAAAGAGAGGATAAAGTAGAGTGAGGGAGGCTAGATGCTAAAGAGGAGAGAGGAGAGAGGCTAAGGAGAGAGGCGAGAGATGTAGAGAGGAGAGGCTAAAGTAGAGAGAGAGATGCTAAAGTAGATGGAGAGAGGATAAAGTAGAGTGCAGGAGGCTAAAGTAGAGAGGAGAGAGGAGAGAGGAGAGAGGTCTAAAGAAGTAGAGAAGGGAGAGAGGGCTGAGCTAAAGGAGAGAGGACAGGAGGCTAAGGAGAGAGGAGTCTAAAGTGAGAGGCTAGAGGAGTGAGGGTAAAGGAGAGAGATGCTAAAGGAGAGAGGAGAGATGCTAAGGAGAGAGGAGAGATGCTAAAGGGAGAGAGGAGAGATGCTAAAGTAGAAAGGGATAAGTAAGTGCAGGGAGGCTAAAGTAGAGAGGAGAGAGGAGAGAGGCTCAAGTAGAGAGGCGAGAGGCTAAAGTAGAGAGGAGAGAGGCTAAAGTAGAGAGGAGAGAGGAGAGAGGAGAGAGGCTAAAGTAGAGAGGAGAGGCTAGAAGTGAGGGGCTAAAATACTAAATAAAGGCCAAGGAAGAGATGATAGGAGAAAAGAAGACAGGAGAGATGCTAAAGTAGAGAGGAGAGAGGCTAAAGTAGAGGGGAGAGAGGCTAAAGTAGATGGAGAGAGGCTAAAAGTAGAGAGGAGGAGAGGCTAAAGTAGATGGAGAGGCTAATGTAGAGCAGGAGAGAGGCTAAAGTAGAGAGAGAGAGTGCAAAAGTAGAGTGGTGAGAGGTAAAGTAGGAGGAAAGCTAAATAGAGAGGAGAGAGCTAAAGGAGAGAGGAGAGGGCTAGAGGAGAGAGGGAGAGAGATTAAGGAGACAGAGAGAGAGGCTAAGGGAGAGAGGCTAAAGTAGAGGAGAGCTATAGGAGAGAGAGAGAGGCTAAAGTAGAGAGGGAGAGAGCTAAAGTAGAGAGGGAGAGGCTAAAGTAGAGAGGGAGAGAGGCTAAAGTAGAGGAGGAGAGAGGCTATAGGAGGAGAGAGAGAGAGGCTAAAGTAGAGGGAGAGAGGCTAAAGTAGAGGAGAGAGGCTAAAGTAGAGAGGAGAGAGGCTAAAGGAGAGAGGAGAGAGGCTAAAGTAGAGGAGAGAGAGAGGAGGAGAGAGGCTAAAGTAAGAAGGAGAGAGGCTAAAGTAGAGAGGAGAGAGGCTAAAGTAGAGAGGAGAGAGGCTTTTGGATAGAGGAGAGAGGCTAAAGAAGACAGGAGAGATGCTAAAGTAGAGAGGAGAGAGGCTAAAGTAGAGGGGAGAGAGCCTAAAGTAGATGGAGAGAGGCTAAAGTAGAGAGGAGAGAGGCTAAAGTAGAGAGGAGAGAGGAGAGATGAGAGAGTTTAAAGTAGAGAGGAGAGAGGAGAGAGGCTAAAGTAGAGAGGAGAGAGGCTTTTGGATAGAGGAAAGAGGCTAAAGAAGACAGAAGAGATGCTAAAGTAGAGAGGAGAGAGGCTAAAGTAGAGGGGAGAGAGGCTAAAGTAGAGAGGAGAGAGGAGAGAGGAGAGAGTCTAAAGTAGTGAGGAGAGAGGAGCGAGGCTAAAGGAGAGAGGAGAGAGGCTTTTGGATAGAGGAAAGAGGCTAAAGAAGACAGAAGAGAGGCTAAAGTAGAGAGGAGAGAGGCTAAAGTAGAGGGGAGAGAGGCTAAAGTAGAGAGGAGAGAGGAGAGAGGAGAGAGGAGAGAGTCTAAAGTAGTGAGGAGAGAGGAGCGAGGCTAAAGGAGAGAGGACAGAGGCTAAAGGAGAGAGGAGAGAGTCTAAAGTAGAGAGGCTAGAGGAGTGAGGGTAAAGGAGAGAGGAGAGATGCTAAAGGAGAGAGGAGATGCTAAAGGAGATAGGAGAGATGTTAAAGTGAGGAGGAGATAAAGTAGAGGTGCAGGGAGGAAAAGAGAGAGGAGGAGGAGAGAGCTCAAGTAGAGAGGCGAGAGGCTAAGTAAGAGAGAAGAGAGGCTAAGGAGAGGAGAAGAAAGTAGATGGAGAGAGGCTAAAGTAGAGAGGGAGAGGCTAAAGTAGAGAAGGGAGAGAGTGGAGAGAGGAGAGAGTCTAAAGTAGAGAGAGAGAGAGCGAGGCTAAAGGAGAGAGGACAGAGCTAAAGGAGAGAGGAGAGAGTCCCTAAAGTAGAGAGCTAGAGGAGTGAGGGTAAGGAGAGAGGAGAGATGCTAAAGGAGAGAGAGAGATGCTAAAGGAGAGAGAGATGCTAAGGAGAGAGGAGAGATGCTAAAGTAGAGAGGATAAAATGAGAGCAGGGAGCTAAAGTAGAGAGGAGAGAGTGAGAGAGGCTCAAGTAGAGGCGAGAGGCTAAAGTAGAGAGGAGAGAGGCTAAGTAGAGAGGAGAGAGAGGCTAAAGTAGAGAGGAGAGGCTAAAGTGAGGGCTAAAATACTAAATAAAGGCCAAGGAAGAGATGATAGGAGAAAGAAGACAGGAGAGATAAAGTAGAGAGGAGAGAGCTAAAGCAGAGGGAGAGAGGCTAAAGTAGATGGAGAGAGGCTAAAGTAGAGAGGAGAGAGGCTAAAGTAGATGGAGAGAGGCTAATGTAGAGAGGAGAGAGGCTGGGGGCAGAGAGGGAGAGAGGCAAAAGTAGAGTGGTGAGAGAGAGGGAAGTAGAGGAGAGAGGCTAAAAGAGAGGAGAGAGGCTAAAGGAGGAGGAGAGGCAGAGGGAGAGAGAGAGGCTCAAGTAGAGAGGCGAGAGAGGCTAGTAGGAGAGAGGCTAAAGTAGAGAGAGAGAGGCTATAGGAGAGGGAGAGAGGCTAAAGTAGAGAGGAGAGAGGCTAAAGTAGAGAGGAGAGTACAAAGTAGAGAGGGGAGAGAGGCTAAAGTAGAGAGGAGAGAGGCTATAGAGAGAGGAGAGAGGCTAAAGTAGAGAGGAGAGAGTTAAAGTAGAGAGAGAGAGGCTAAAGTAGAGAGTGAGAGAGGCTATAGGAGAGAGGAAAGAGAGGCAAAGGAGAGAGGGAGAGAGGCTAAAGTAGAGAGGAGAGAGGCTAAAGTAAGAAGGAGAGAGGCTAAAAGTAGAGAGAGGGAGAGAGGGGCCAAAGTAGAGGAGAGAGGCTTTTTGGATAGAGGAGAGGCTAAAGAAGACAGAGAGATGCTAAAGTAGAGAGGAGAGGCTAAAGTAGAGGGAGAGAGGAGATAGGAGAGAAAGTAGAGGAGAGAGGAGAGATGCTAAAGTAGAGAAGAAGAGGAGAAGGCTAAGGAGAGAGGAGAGAGCCTAAAGAAGAGGAAGAGAGGCTAAAGTAGAGGAGAGAGCTAAAGTAGAGGAAGAGGCTAAAGTAGATGGAGAGAGGCTAAAGTAGAGAGGAGAGAGGCTAAAGTAGAGAGGAGAGAGGCTAAAGTAGAGAGGAGAGAGGAGAGGAGAGGTCTAAAGTAGAGAGGAGAGAGGAGCGAGGCTAAAGGAGAGAGGACAGAGGCTAAAGGAGAGAGGAGAGTCTAAAGTAGAGAGGCTAGAGGAGTGAGGGTAAAGGAGAGGAGAGATGCTAAAGGAGAGAGGAGAGATGCTAAAGAGAGGAGAGATGCTAAAGTAGAGAGGAGAGGAGCGGAGGCTAAAGGAGAGAGAGGAGAGAGGCTCAGAGAGGCGAGAGGCTAAAGTAGAGAGAGAGGCTAAAGTAGAGGAGAGAGGCTAAAGTAGAGGGGAGAGAGGTTGGGTAGAGAGGCTAAAGTAGGAGGAGAGAGCTAAAGTCTAGGAAGAGGAGAGAGGAGCGAGGCTAAAGGAGAGAGGACAGAGGCCAAAGGAGATGAGGAGAAGACAGAGAGTGCTAAAGTAGAGAGAGAGAAGTAGAGGGAGAGAGGAGAGAGATGAGAGATGCTAAGTAGAGAGGAGAGATGCTAAAGTAGATGGGAGAGATGCTAATGTAGAGGAGAGAGGCTAAGGTAGAGTGCAGGGATAAAGTAGAGAGGAGAGAGAGAGAGTCTCATGCAGAGAGGAGAGAGGGGCTAAAGTAGAGAGGACAGAGGCTAAAGTAGAGAGGAGAGAGGCTAAAGTAGATGGAGAGAGGTAAAGTAGAGAGGAGAGAGGCTAAAGTAGAGAGGAGGAGGAGAGTCTAGAGTCTAAAGTAGAGAGGAGAGAGGAGCGAGGCTAAAGGAGAGAGGACAGAGGCTAAAGGAGAGGAGAGAGTCTAAAGTAAGAGAGGCTGAAGAGGAGTGAGGGTAAAGGAGGAGGAGAGATGCTAAAGGAGAGAGAGAGATGCTAAAGGAGAGAGGAGAGAGGAGAGATGCTAAAGGAGATAGGAGAGATGCTAAAGTAGAGAGATAAGAAGTAGAGTGCAGGGAGGCTAAAGAAGTAGAGGAGAGAGGAGAGAGTGCTCAAGTAGAGAGGCGAGAGGCTGTGTAGAGAGGAGAGAGGGCTAAAGTAGAGAGGGAGGAGAGAGGAGAGAGGCTAAGAAGTAGAGAGGAGAGGCTAGAAGTAGAGAGGCTAAAGAGGCCAAGGAAGTAGAGAGGAGAAAGAGACAGGAGAGAGCTAAAGTAGAGAGGAGAGAGGCTAAAGGAGAGAGGACAGAAGGCTAAAGTAGATGGAGAGAGTCTAAAGTAGAGAGGCTAGCTAAAGTGAGGGAGAAGGCCTTAAGAGGAAGGCTGAAGCTGAGAGAGGAGGCAAATGCTAAAGGGAGAGAGGAGAGAGGGAGAGATGCTAAATGAGAGAAGGGAGAGATGCTAAAGTAGAGAGGATAAAGTAGAGTGCAGGGAGGCTAAAGGAGAGGAGAGAGAGAGGAGAGAGGCTAGTAGAGAGAGGAGGCTAAAGTAGAGAGGCTAGTAGAGAGGAGAGAGGAGAGAGAGGGAGAGAGAGGCTAAAGTAAAGAGAGAGAGGCTAGAAGTGAGGGGCTAAAATACTAATAAAGGCCAAGGAAGAGATGCTATGGGGAGAGGGGAGAGATGCTAAAGTAGAGAGGAGAGAGGCTAGCAGATGGGAGAGAGGCTAAGTAGATGGAGAGAGGAGAGAGGCTAAAAGTAGATGGAGAGAGGCTTTTAGAGAGGAGAAGGCTAGAGCTAAAGAGAGCAAAGAAGAGAGAGATGCTAAGAGGGAGAGAGTCTAAAGTAGAGAGGAGAGAGAGCCAGGCTAAAGGAGAGAGACAGAGGAAAGGAGAGAGGAGAGAGTTCAAAGTAGAGAGGCTAGAGGAGTGAGGGTAAGGGAGAGAGGAGAGGCTAAAGTAGAGAGGGAGAAGGAGAGAGCTGTGAGGAGAGAGGAGCGAGGCAAAGGAGAGAGGACAGAGGCTAAAGGAGAGAGTGAGAGATTACAAAGGAGAGAGGCTAGAGGAGTGAGGGATAAAGGAGAGTGCAGGAGATGCTAAAGGAGAGAGGGAGATGCTGGAGGCCCGAGAGGAGGATGCTAAAGCAGAGGAGGGCCAAAGTAAGTGCAGGGAGGCTATTATGAGAGAGAGAGAGAGAGGCTATTTATTACAGAGGCGAGAGGCTATTTAGTAGAGAGAGAGAGGCTAAAGTAGAGAGGAGAGAGGAGAGAGGGAGAGAGGCTAAAGTAGAGAGGCTAGAGGAGTGAGGGTAAAGGAGATAGAGAGAGGCTAAAGTAGAGAGGAGAGATGCTAAAGGAGAGAGGAGAGATGCTAAAGTAGAGAGGATGAAGTAGAGTGCAGGGAGGCCAAAGTAGAGAGAGAGGAGAGAGGCTCAGAGCAGAGAGGCGAGAGGCTAAAGTAGAGAGGAGAGAGAGAGAGAGGAGAGAGGCTAAAGTAGAGATGGAGAGAGGCTAAAGTAGAGAGGAGAGAGAGCATAGAGAGTAGAGAGGAGAGAGAGAGGCTAAAGTAGAGAGGAGAGAGGCTAAGAGGAGAGAGGAGAGAGGCTAAAGTAGAGAGGAGAGAGGAGAGAGGCTAAAGGAGAGAGGAGAGATGAGCATAAAGGAGAGAGGAGAGAGGCTAAAGTAGAGAGGAGAGAGAGTGAGGCTAGAGAGGAGAGAGGCTAAAGTAGGAGGAGATGGCTAAAGGAGAGAGGAGAGAGGCTAGAGGAGGAGAGGAGAGAGGCTAAAGTGAGAGAGGCTGAAGAGGAGGAGAGAGAGAGAGGCTAAAGTAGAGAGGAGAGAGGCTAGAGTAGAGAGGAGAGAGGCTAAAGGAGAGAGGAGAGGCTAAAGAGAGGAGGAGGCTAGAAGAGAGAGGCGAGAGAGGCGGAGAGAGGCGAGAGAGAGAGAGGAGAGAGGCTAAAGTAGAGAGGAGAGGAGAGAGAGAGCTAAAGTAGAGAGGATGAGAGGCTAAAGAGAGAGGAGAGAGGCTAAAGTAGAGAGAGTAGCGAGAGAGAGGCTAAAGGAGATGTGAGAGAGTAGAGGAGAGAGGCTAGAGGAGAGAGGAGAGAGTAAAGTAGAGAGGAGAGAAGCAAAGTAGAGGAGAGGAGAGAGGCTAAAGGAGAGAGAGAGAGAGGCTAAAGTAGAGAGAGAGAGGCTAGAGTAGAGGAGAGAGGAGAGATGGCTAAAGTAGAGAGGAGAGAGGCTAAAGAGAGAGGAGAGAGGCAAAGTAGAGAGGAGAGAAGAGAGAGAGGCAAGAGGAGAGGAGGAAGTAGAGAGAGCAGAGGAGAGAGAGAGAGAGGCTGAGAGAAGAGAGAGAGGCTAAAGAGAGAGAGAGGCAGATGAGAGAGAGAGAGAGAGAGGCTAGAGAAGAGAGGAGAGAGGCTAAAGGAGAGAGGAGAGAGGCTAGAGAGAGAGAGGAGAGAGGCTAAAGAGAGAGGAGAGAGAGAGGCCAAGGTAGAGAGGAGAGAGGCTAAAGGAGAGAGGAGAGAGGCTAGAAGAGAGAGGAGAGAGAGAGGCTAAAGGAGAGAGAGAGAGGCTAAGAGGAGAGAGGAGAGAGGCTAAAGAAGAGGAGAGGAGAGAGGATAAAGGAGAGAGGAGAGAGGCTAAGAGGAGAGAGAGCAGAAAGTAGAGAAAGAGAGGAGCGAGGCTAAAGAGAGAGAGGAGAGAGGCTAGAGGAGAGAGGAGAGAGTCTAAAGTAGAGAGGCTAGGAGGAGAGGTAAAGGAGAGAGGAGAGAGGCTAAAGTAGAGAGGAGAGAGGAGAGAGAGAGTCAAAGTAGAGAGGAGAGAGAGCAGAGCTAAAGGAGAGAGGACGAGAGGCTAAAGGAGAGAGAGAGAGAGTCTAAAGTAGGAGAGGCTAGAGAGTGAGAGTAAAGGAGAGAGGAGAGAGGCTAGAGTAGAGAGGAGAGAGGCAAGAGAGAGAGGAGTCTAAAGTAGAGGAGAGAGGAGCGAGGCTAAAGGAGAGAGGAAGAGAGCTAAAGGAGAGAGAGAGAGAGTCTAAAGTAGAGAGGCAGACGAGAGAGAGACTAGAGTAGAGAGGAGAGAGGTAGCGCAGGCGAGAGAGGAGAGAGGAGAGAGTCTAAAGGAGAGCAGGAGAGAGAGCTACAGACGAGAGAGCGAGAGGAGTAGCAGAGCTGCTAAGAGTGAGCAGAGGAGAGCAGGCGAGAGTAGAGATGCCAGAGAGAGAGAGAGAGATGAGAGAGAGCAGAGAGCGAGAGAGGAGAGATGCTAAAGGAGAGAGGAGCAGAGGCTAAAGGAGAGAGGAGAGAGTCTAAAGTAGAGAGGCTGAGAGGAGTGAGGGTAAAGGAGAGAGGAGAGATGCTAAAGGAGAGAGGAGAGATGCTAAAGGAGAGAGGAGAGAGGCTAAAGCAGAGAGGATAAAGTAGAGTGCAGGGAGGCTAAAGTGAGAGAGGAGAGAGGAGAGAGGCTCAAGTAGAGAGGAGAGAGGCTAAAGTGAGAGGAGAGAGGCTAAAGTAGAGAGGAGAGAGAGAGAGGAGAGAGGCTAAAGAGGAGTGAGAGAGGCTAGCGTAGAGAGAGAGGCAGGAGAGAGGAGAGAGAGTCTAGAGAGAGAGGAGAGAGACAAGAGCAGAGGAGAGAGGCTAAAGGAGAGAGAAGAGAGGCCAAAGGAGAGAGGAGAGAGGCCAAAGCAGAGAGAGCTAGCGAGAGGAGATCTAGAGGATGAGCTAGGAGCAGAGGAGGCTAGAGGATGACAGAGAGAGAGAGCTAGAGGGAGAGGAGGCTAAAGGAGAGAGGAGAGAGGCTAAAGGAGAGAGAGAGAGAGGCTAAAGTAGAGGGGAGAGA
>NW_027036848.1:0-16099 GCF_034236695.1 Oncorhynchus nerka | reverse complement strand
GTAGAGAAGAAAAGAGAAGGACCGGTAGAGAAGAAAAGAGACGGACCGGTAGAGAAGAGAAGAGAAGGACCGGTAGAGAAGAGAAGGACTGGTAGAGAAGAGAAGGACCGGGTAGAGAAGAGAAGAGAAGGACCGGTAGAGAAGAAAAGAGAAGGACCGGTAGAGAAGAAAAGAGAAGGACCGGTAGAGAAGAAAAGAGAAGGACCGGTAGAGAAGAGAAGAGACGGACTGAGAGTAGAGAAGAGAAGGAGCAGGACCGGTAGAGAAGAGAAGAGAAGGACTGGTGAGAAGAAAAGAGAAGGACCAGAGAAGAAAAGAGAAGGACCGGTAGAGAAGAAAAGAGAAGGACCGGGTAGAGAAGAAAAAGAGAAGGACCGGTAGAGAAGAAAAGAGAAGGACTGGTAGAGAAGAGAAGGACCGGTAGAGAAGAAAAGAGAAGGATCGGGTAGAGAAGAAAAGAGAAGAACCGGTAGAGAAGAAAAGAGAAGGACCGGTAGAGAAGAAAAGAGAAGGACTGGTAGAGAAGAAAAGAGAAGGACCGGTAGAGAAGAGAAACCCCGGTAGAGAAGAAAAGAGAAGGACCGGTAGAGAAGAAAAGAGAAGGACCGGTAAAGAAGAAAAGAGAAGGACCGGTAGAGAAGAAAAGAGAAGGACTGGTAGAGAAGAGAAGGACCGGTAGAGAAGAAAAGAGAAGGACCGGTAGAGAAGAGAAGAACCGGTAGAGAAGAAAGGAGAAGGACCGGTAGAGAAGAAAAGAGACGGACCGGTAGAGAAGAGAAGGACCGGTAGAGAAGAGAAGGACTGGTAGAGAAGAGAAGGACCGGTAGAGAAGAGAAGAGAAGGACCGGTAGAGAAGAAAAGAGAAGGACCGGTAGAGAAGAAAAGAGAAGGACAGGTAGAGAAGAAAAGAGAAGGACCGGTAGAGAAGAGAAGAGACGGACCGGTAGAGAAGAGAAGAGAAGGACCGGTAGAGAAGAGAAGGACCGGTAGAGAAGAGAAGAGAAGGACTGGTAGAGAAGAAAAGAGAAGGACCGGTAGAGAAGAAAAGAGAAGGACCGGTAGAGAAGAAAAGAGAAGGATCGGTAGAGAAGAAAAGAGAAGAACCGGTAGAGAAGAAAAGAGAAGGACTGGTAGAGAAGAGAAACCCCGGTAGAGAAGAAAAGAGAAGGACCGGTAGAGAAGAAAAGAGAAGGACCGGTAGAGAAGAGAAGAGACGGACCGGTAGAGAAGAGAAGAGAAGGACCGGTAGAGAAGAGAAGGACCGGTAGAGAAGAGAAGAGAAGGACTGGTAGAGAAGAAAAGAGAAGGACCGGTAGAGAAGAAAAGAGAAGGACCGGTAGAGAAGAAAATAGAAGGATCGGTAGAGAAGAAAAGAGAAGAACCGGTAGAGAAGAAAAGAGAAGGACCGGTAGAGAAGAAAAGAGAAGGACTGGTAGAGAAGAAAAGAGAAGGACCGGTAGAGAAGAAAAGAGAAGGACCGGTAGAGAAGAAAAGAGAAGGACCGGTAGAGAAGAAAAGAGAAGGACTCGGTAGAGAAGAAAAGAGAAGGACCGGTAGAGAAGAAAAGAGAAGGACTGGTAGAGAAGAGAAGGACCGGTAGAGAAGAAAAGAGAAGGACCGGTAGAGAAGAGAAGGACTGGTAGAGAAGAAAGGAGAAGGACCGGTAGAGAAGAAAAGAGACGGACCGGTAGAGAAGAGAAGAGAAGAGAAGGACCGGTAGAGAAGAGAAGGACTGGTAGAGAAGAGAAGGACCGGTAGAGAAGAGAAGAGAAGGACCGGTAGAGAAGAAAAGAGAAGGACCGGTAGAGAAGAAAAGAGAAGGACAGGTAGAGAAGAAAAGAGAAGGACCGGTAGAGAAGAGAAGAGACGGACCGGTAGAGAAGAGAAGAGAAGGACCGGTAGAGAAGAGAAGGACCGGTAGAGAAGAGAAGAGAAGGACCGGTAGAGAAGAAAGAGAAGGACCCATTAGAGAAAACCAGTAGAGAAGAAAAGAGAAGGACAGTGAAAGAAAGAGAAGGACAGTGAGAGAAGAAAGAGAAGGACCGGTAGAGAAGAGAGAGACGGACAGTAGAGAAAGAAGAAAGAAAGAAGGACCCGGTAGAGAAGAGAAGAGAAGGACTGGTAAGAGAAGAAAAGAGAAGGACCGGTAGAGAAGAAAGAGAAGGACCGGTAGAGAAGAAGAAGGACCGGTAGAGAAGAGAAGAACGGACCGGTAGAAGAGAAGGACCCCGGTAGAGAGAAGAAAGAAGGATCGGTAGAGAAGAAAAGAGAAGGACCGGGTAGAGAAGAAAAGAGAAGGACCGGTAGAGAAGAAAAAGAAGGACTGGTAGAATTTGAAGGACCGGTAGAGAAGAAGAGATCGAGGGTGAGAAGAAAGAGAGGAAGCGACCGGTAGAGAAGAAAAGAGAAGGACCGGTAGAGAAGAGAAACCGCGGTAGAGAAGAAAAAGAGAAGGACAGGTAGAGAAGAAAAAAGAGAAGACCGGTAGAGAAGAAAAGAGAAGGACCGGTAGAAGAAAAGAGAAGAACTGGTAGAGAAGAGAAGGACCGTAGAGAAGAAAAAGAGAAGGACCGGTAGAGAAGAAAAGAGAAGGACCTAGAGAAGAAAGGAGAAGGACCCGTAGAGAAGAAAAGAGACGGACCGGTAGAGAGAAAGAGAAGGAAGAAAGAGAAAGACTGGTAGAGAAGAGAAGGACCGGTAGAAAGAAAGAGAAGGACCGGTAGAGAAGAAAGAGAAGGACCGGTAGAGAAGAAAAGAGAAGGACCGGAGAAGAAAAGAGAAGGACCCTGAAGAAGAAAAAGAGAAGGACCGGTAGAGAAGAGAAACCCGTAGAGAAGAGAAGAGAAGGACCGGTAGAGAAGAGAAGGACCGGTAGAGAAGAGAAGAGAAGAGACTGGTAGAGAAGAAAAGAGAAGGACCGGTAGAGAAGAAAAGAGAAGGACCGGTAGAGAAGAAAAGAGAAGGATCGGTAGAGAAGAAAAGAGAAGGACCGTAGAGAAGAAAAAAAGAGAAGGACCGGTAGAGAAGAGAAGAGACGAGAAGAAAAGAGAAGGACCGGTAGAGAAGAAAAGAGAAGAGAAGAAGAAAAGAGAAGCGACGGGTAGAGAAGAGAAGAGAAGGACCGGTAGAGAAGAAAAGAGAAGGACCGGTAGAGAAGAAAAGAGAAGGACAGGTAGAGAAGAAAAGAGAAGGACCGGTAGAGAAGAGAAGAGACGGACCGATAGAGAAGAGAAGAGAAGGACCGGTAGAGAAGAGAAGGACCGGTAGAGAAGAGAAGAGAAGGACTGGTAGAGAAGAAAAGAGAAGGACCGGTAGAGAAGAAAAGAGAAGGACCGGTAGAGAAGAAAAGAGAAGGATCGGTAGAGAAGAAAAGAGAAGGACCGGTAGAGAAGAAAAGAGAAGGACCGGTAGAGAAGAGAAACCCCGGTAGAGAAGAAAAGAGAAGGACCGGTAGAGAAGAAAGGAGAAGGACCGGTAGAGAAGAAAAGAGACGGACCGGTAGAGAAGAGAAGAGAAGGACCAGTAGAGAAGAGAAGGACTGGTAGAGAAGAGAAGGACCGGTAGAGAAGAGAAGAGAAGGACTGGTAGAGAAGAAAAGAGAAGGACCGGTAGAGAAGAAAAGAGAAGGACAGGTAGAGAAGAAAAGAGAAGGACCGGTAGAGAAGAGAAGAGACGGACCGGTAGAGAAGAGAAGAGAAGGACCGGTAGAGAAGAGAAGGACCGGTAGAGAAGAGAAGAGAAGGACTGGTAGAGAAGAAAAGAGAAGGACCGGTAGAGAAGAAAAGAGAAGGACCGTAGTAGAGAAGAAAAGAGAAGGATCGGTAGAGAAGAAAGAGAAGAACTGCAGAGAAGAAAAGAGAAGGACTGGTAGAGAAGAGAAACCCCGGTAGAGAAGAAAAGAGAAGGACCGGTAGAGAAGAAAAGAGAAGGACCGGTAGAGAAGAAAAAGAGAAGGACTGGTAGAGAAGAAAAGAGAAGGACCGGTAGAGAAGAAAGAGAAGGAATTTAGAGAAGGAAAGAGAAGGACCGGCAGAGAAGAAAAGAGAAGGACTGGTAGAGAAGAGAAGTACCGTTATAGAAGAAAAGAGAAGGACGTGTAGAGAAGAAAAGAGAAGGACCGTAGAGAAGAAAAAAGAGAAGGACTTGTAGAGAAGAAAAAGAGAAGGACTGGTAGAGAAGAGAAGGACCGTAGAGAAGAAAAAGAGAAGGATCGTAGAGAAGAAAAAGAGAAGGACCGTAGAGAAGAAAAAAGAGAAGGACCGGGTAGAGAAGAGAAACCTTAGAGAAGAAAAGAGAAGGACCGTAGAGAAGAAAAGAGAAGGGACTGCAGAGAAGAGAAGGAATCGCAGTAGAGAAGAAAAGAGAAGGACCGGTAGAGAAGAGAAGGACTGGTAGAGAAGAAAGGAGAAGGACCGGGAGAAGAAAGAGACGGACCGGGTAGAGAAGAGAAGAGAAGGACCGTAGAGAAGAGAAGGACTGGTAGAGAAGAGAAGGACCGACTGTAGAGAAGAGAAGAGAAGGACCGGTAGAGAAGAAAAGAGAAGGACCGGGTAGAGAAGAAAAGAGAAGGACAGGTAGAGAAGAAAGAGAAGGACTGGCAGAGAAGAGAAGAGACGGAATAGAGAAGAGAAGAGAAGTGAATTTGTAGAGAAGAGAAGGACCGGGTGAGAAGAGAAGAGAAGGATTGGTAGAGAAGAAAAGAAGGACGAGAGAAGAAAAAGAGAAGAGAGAGAAAAAAGAGAAGACCGGTAGAGAAGAGAAACTCTGTAGAGAAGAAAAGAGAAGGACTGGTAGAGAAGAAAAGAGAAGGACCGGTAGAGAAGAAAAGAGAAGGACCGTAGAGAAGAGAAGAGACGGACCGGTAGAGAAGAGAAGAGAAGGACCGTAGAGAAGAGAAGAGAAGGACTGGTAGAGAAGAAAAGAGAAGGACCGGGTAGAGAAGAAAAAGAGAAGGACCGGGAGAAGAAAAGAGTAATGAGCAGTTTAGAAGAGAAGAGAATGAAAGAGACACTGGAAGAGAAGAGAAGCGATTAGAGAAGAAGAGAAGGGACTGCAGAGAAGAAAAAGAGAAGGGACCGGTAGAGAAGAAAAAGAGAAGCGACTGGTAGAGAAGAGAAGGGACCGTAGAGAAGAAAAGAGAAGGGATCGGTTTATAAGAAAAGAAAGAAAAAGAGAAGGACTCGGTAGAGAAGAAAAAGAAAAGGACCGTAGAGAAGAGAAGAAAAGTAGAGAAGAAAAGAGAAATTTCGGGTAGAGAAGAAAAAGAGAAGGACCGTAAAGAAGAAAAGAGAAGGACCGCAAAGAAGAAAAGAGAAGGACTGGTAGAGAAGAAAAGAAGGACCTGTAGAGAAAAAAAGAGAAGGACCGGGAGAGAAGAAGAGAAGTCTTGTAGAGAAGAGAAAGGGACCGGGTAGAGAAGAAAAGAGAAGGACCGTGTAGAGAAGAAAAGAGAAGGACAGGTAGAGAAGAAAAGAGAAGCGACAGTAGAGAAGAGAAGAGACGGACCGGGTAGAGAAGAGAAGAGAAGGACCGGGTAGAGAAGAGAAGGACCGGTAGAGAAGAGTAGAGAAGAAGAGAAGGACTGGTAGAGAAGAAAAAGAGAAGGACCCGGTAGAGAAGAAAAGAGAAGGACCGGTAGAGAAGAAAAGAAAGGACCGGTAGAGAAGAAAAGAGAAGGACCGGTAGAGAAGAAAAGAGAAGGACCGGGAGAAGAGAGAGAAAAGAGAAGAGAAGGACTGGTAGAGAAGAAAAGAGAAGGACCGTAGAGAAGAAAAGAGAAGGACCGTAGAGAAGAAAAGAGAAGGACAGGTAGAGAAGAAAAGAGAAGGACCGGTAGAGAAGAGAGAAGAGAAGGACCGGAGAGAAGAAAAGAGAAGGACCGGTAGAGAAGAGAAGAGAAGGACTGGTAGAGAAGAAAAGAGAAGGACCGGAGAAGAAAAGAGAAGAAAAGAAAAGAGAAGGACAGGTAGAGAAGAAAAGAGAAGGACCGGGAGAAGAAAAGAGAAGGACCTGTAGAGAAGAGAAACCCCGTAGAGAAGAAAGAGAAGGACCGGTAGAGAAGAAAGAGAAGGACCGGTAGAGAAGAAAAGAGAAGGACTGGTAGAGAAGAGAAGAGAAGGACCAGTAGAGAAGAGAAGGACTGAGAGAAGAGAAGGACCGGTAGAGAAGAGAAGAGAAGGACTGGTAGAGAAGAAAAGAGAAGGACCGGTAGAGAAGAAAAGAGAAGGACCGGTAGAGAAGAAAGAGAAGGACCGGGTAGAGAAGAGAAGAGAAGGACCGGTAGAGAAAAGAGAAGGACCGGGTAGAAAGAGAAGGACCGGTAGAGAAGAGAAGAGAAGGACTGGTGGTAGAAAAAGAGAAGGACCGGTAGAGAAGAAAAGAGAAGGACCGGTAGAGAAGAAAAAGAAGAAGAGAAGAAAAGAGAAGAACCGTAGAAGAAAAGAGAAAGAGAAAGAGAAACCGAGAAGAAAAGAGAAGGACCGGTAGAGAAGAGAAGGACCGGTAGAGAAGAAAAGAGAAGGACTGGTAGAGAAGAAAAGAGAAGGACCGGTAGAGAAGAAAAGAGAAGGATCGTGAGAAGAAAGAGAAGGACCGGTAGAGAAGAAAAGAGAAGGACTGGTAGAGAAGAGAAGTACCGATAGAAGAAAAGAGAAGGATCGGTAGAGAAGAAAGAGAAGGACCGGTAGAGAAGAAAAGAGAAGGACCTGTAAAGAAAAGAGAAGGACTGGTAGAGAAGAGAAGAAATTGCAGAGAAGAGAAGGACCGGTAGAGAAGAAAAGAGAAGGACCGGTAGAGAAGAAAAGAGAGGACTGCAGAGAAGAAAAGAGAAGGACCGGTAGAGAAGAAAAGAGAGGACTGGTAGAGAAGAGAAGAACTGTAGAGAAGAGAAGAGAAGGACCGGTAGAGAGAAGAGAAGGACCGGTAGAGAAGAAAAGAGAAGGACCGGTAGAGAAGAGAAGAGAAGGACCGGTAGAGAAGAAAAGAAAGAGAGAGAAGAGAAGAGAAGGACTGCAGAGAAGAAAAGAGAAGGACCGGTAGAGAAGAAAAGAGAAGGACAGGTAGAGAAGAAAGAAGAGAAGGACGGACTGTAGAGAAGAGAAGAGACGGACCGGTAGACCGGTAGAGAAGAGAAGAGAAGGACCGGTAGAGAAGAGAAAGGACCGGTAGAGAAGAAAAGAGAAGGACCGGTAGAGAAGAAAAGAGAAGGACCGGTAGAGAAGAAAAGAGAAGGACCGGTAGAGAAGAAAAGAAGGACCGTAGAGAAGAAAAGAGAAGGACCGGTAGAGAAGAAAAGAGAAGGACCGGTAGAGAAGAGAAGAGACGGACCGGTAGAGAAGAGAAGAGAAGGACCGGAGAAGAGAAGAAAAAGAGAAGGACCGGTAGAGAAGAAAAGAGAAGGACCGGTAGAGAAGAAAAGAGAAGGACCGGTAGAGAAGAGAAGAGAGGAAGAGAAGAGAAGGACCGTAGAGAAGGAAAAAGAGAAGAAAAGAGAAGGACCGGGTAGAGAAGAAAAGAGAAGGACCGGTAGAGAAAAAAAGAGAAGGACTGGTAGAGAAGAGAAGGACCGGTAGAGAAGAAAAGAGAAGGATCGGTAGAGAAGAAAAGAGAAGGACCGGTAGAGAAGAAAAGAGAAGGACCGGTAGAGAAGAAAAGAGAAGGACTGGTAGAGAAGAGAAGGACCGGTAGAGAAGAAAAGAGAAGGACCGGTAAAGAAGAAAAGAGAAGGACCGGTAGAGAAAAAAAGAGAAGGACTGGTAGAGAAGAGAAGGACCGTAGAGAAGAAAAGAGAAGGACCGGTAGAGAAGAAAAGAGAAGGACCGGTAGAGAAGAGAAGGACCGGTAGAGAAGAAAAGAGAAGGACCGGTAGAGAAGAAAAGAGAAGGACTGGTAGAGAAGAAAGGAGAAGGACCGGTAGAGAAGAAAAGAGACGGACCGGTAGAGAAGAGAAGAGAAGGACCGGTAGAGAAGAGAAGGACCGAGAGAAGAGAAGGAAGGACTGGTAGAGAAGAAAGAGAAGGACCGGTAGAGAAGAAAAGAGAAGGACCGGTAGAGAAGAAAAGAGAAGGATCGGTAGAGAAGAAAAGAGAAGGACCGATAGAGAAGAGAAGAGAAGGACCGTAGAGAAGAGAAACGACCGGTAGAGAAGGGAGAAAGAAAAGAGAAGGACCGGTAGAGAAGAAAAGAGAAGGACCGGTAGAGAAGAAAAGAGTAAGGACCGGTAGAGAAGAGAGAAGGACCGGTAGAAGAAAAGAGAAGGACCGGTAGAGAAGAAAAAGAGAAGACCGTAGAGAAGAAAAAGAGAAGGACTGGTAGAGAAGAGAACGGACCGGGTAGAGAAGAAGAGAAGGACCGGTAGAGAAGAAAAGAGAAGGACCGGTAGAGAAGAAAAGAGAAGGACTGGTAGAGAAGAAAAGAGAAGGACCGGTAGAGAAGAAAAGAGAAGGACCGTAGAGAAGAAAGAGAAGGACCGGGAGAAGAGAAGAGAAGGACTGGTAGAGAAGAGAAGTACCTAGAGAAGAAAAAGAGAAGGACCGGTAAAAGAAAAGAGAAGACTAGAGAAGAAAAAGAGAAGGACCGTAGAGAAGAAAGAGAAGGACCGGGTAGAAGAAAGAGAAGGACCGGTAGAGAAGAGAAGGACCGGGTAGAGAAGAAAAGAGAAGGATCGGGTAGAGAAGAAAAGAGAAGGACCGGTAGAGAAGAGAAACTGGTAGAGAAGAAAGAGAAGGACCGGTAGAGAAGAAAAAGAAACCGGGTAGAGAAGAAAAAGAGAAGGACCGGTAGAGAAGAAAAGAGAAGGACCGTAGAGAAAGAAAAGAGAGAAAAGAGAAGGACCGTAGAGAAGAAAAAGAGAAGAGAAGTTCCGAGAGAAGAAAGGAGAAGGACCGGTAGAGAAGAAAGAGAAGGACCGGGTAGAGAAGAGAAGAGAAGGACCGTAGAGAAGAGAAGGACTGGTAGAGAAGAGAAGGAGAGAAGAGAGAAGGACCGGGTAGAGAAGAAAAGAGAAGGACCGTAGAGAAGAAAAGAGAAGGACAGGTAGAGAAGAAAAAGAGAAGGACAGGTAGAAGGAGAAGGACCGGTAGAGAAGAGAAGAGACGGACCGGCAGAGAAGAGAAGAGAAGGACCGTAGAGAAGAGAAGGACCGGTAGAGAAGAGAAGAGAAGGAGAGAAGAAAAGAGAAGGACTGTAGAGAGAAAAGAAAGTGAGAGAGAAGAGAAACCGTAGAGAAGAAAAAGAGAAGGACCGGGTAGAGAAGAAAAGAGAAGGACCGGGAGAAGAAAGAGAAAACTGGCAAGAGAAGGACCGGTAGAGAAGAAAAGAGAAGGACCGGTAGAGAAGAAAAAGAAGAAGAGAAGAGAAGAGATTTGACTGGTAGAGAAGAGAAGAGAAGGACCGGGTAGAGAAGAGAAGAGAAGGACCGCAGAGAAGAAAAGAGAAGGATCGGTAGAGAAGAAAAGAGAAGGACAGGTAGAGAAGAAAGAGAAGGACCGGTAGAGAAGAGAAGAGACGGACCGACAGAGAAGAGAAGAGAAGGACCGTAGAGAAGAGAAGGACCGGGTAGAGAAGAGAAGAGAAGGACTGGTAGAGAAGAAAGAGAAGGACCGTAGAGAAGAAAAGAGAAGGACCGTAGAGAAGAAAAGAGAAGGATCGTAGAGAAGAAAAGAGAAGGACCGTAGAGAAGAAAAGAGAAGGACCGGTAGAGAAGAGAAACCCCGGTAGAGAAGAAAAGAGAAGACCGTAGAGAAGAGAAAGGAGAAGGGACCGTAGAGAAGAAAAAGAGACGGACCGGGTAGAGAAGAGAAGAGAAGGACCAGTAGAGAAGAGAAGTGACTGGTAGAGAAGAGAAGACCGTAGAGAAGAGAAGAGAAGGACTGGTAGAGAAGAAAAAAGAGAAGGACCGGGTAGAGAAGAAAAGAGAAGGACAGGTAGAGAAGAAAGAGAAGGACCGGTAGAGAAGAGAAGAGACGGACCGGGTAGAGAAGAGAAGAGAAGGACCGGTAGAAAGAGAAGGACCGGTAGAGAAGAGAAGAGAAGGACTGGTAGAGAAGAAAAGAGAAGGACCGTAGAGAAGAAAAGAGAAGGACCGTAGAGAAGAAAAGAGAAGGATCGTAGAGAAGAAAAGAGAAGAAATCGGGTAGAGAAGAAAAAGAGAAGGACTGGTAGAGAAGAGAAACTCCCGGTGAGAAGAAAAAGAGAAGGACCGTAGAGAAGAAAAGAGAAGGACCGCAGAGAAGAAAAGAGAAGGACTGGTAGAGAAGAAAAGAGAAGGACCGTAGAGAAGAAAAGAGAAGGACCGGTAGAGAAGGAAAGAGAAGGACCGGTAGAGAAGAAAAGAGAAGGACTGGGTAAAGAAGAAGAGAAGGACCACAGAGAAGAAAAAAGAGAAGGACTGGTAGAGAAGAAAAAGAGAAGGACCGGTAGAGAAGAAAAGAGAAGGACTGGTAGAGAAGAGAAGGACCGTAGAGAAGAAAAGAGAAGGACCGGTAGAGAAGAAAAAGAAGACGGGACTGTAGAGAAGAGAAGAGAAAGAAAAAGAGAAGGACCGTAGAGAAGAAGAGAAGGACTGGTAGAGAAGAGAAGGACCGGGTAGAGAAGAAAAGAGAAGGACTAGAGCAGAGAAGGACTGGTAAGAAAGAGAAGGACCGTGTAGAGAAGAAAAGAGACGGACCGGTAGAGAAGAAAGAGAAGGACCAGAGAAGAGAAGGACTGGTAGAGAAGAGAAGGACCGTAGAGAAGAGAAGAGAAGGACTGGTAGAGAAGAAAAGAGAAGGACCGAAGAAGAAAAAGAGAAGGACAGGTAGAGAAGAAGAGAAGGACCGGTAGAGAAGAGAAGAGACGGAGAGAAAGAGAAGGACCGGGCAGAGAAGAGAAGAGAAGGACTGGTAGAGAAGAAAAAAGAGAAGGACCGTAGAGAAGAAAAGAGAAGGACCGTAGAGAAGAAAAGAGAAGGATCGGTAGAGAAGAAAAAAAAGAAAAAGAGAAGAACCGGTAGAGAAGAAAAAGAGAAGGACTGGTAGAGAAGAGAAAACTCGGGTAGAGAAGAGAGAGAGACGGACTGTAGAGAAGAAAAAGAGAAGGACCGGTAGAGAAGAAAAAGAGAAGGACCGGTAGAGAAGAAAAGAGAAGGACCGGTAGAGAAGAAAAGAGAAGGACCGGTAGAGAAGAAAAGAGAAGGACTGGTAGAGAAGAGAAGGACCGGTAGAGAAGAAAAGAGAAGGATCGGTAGAGAAGAAAAGAGAAGGACCGGTAGAGAAGAAAAGAGAAGGACCGGTAGAGAAGAGAAACCCGGTAGAGAAGAAAAGAGAAGGACCGGTAGAGAAGAAAAGAGAAGGACCGGTAAAGAAGAAAAGAGAAGGACCGGTAGAGAAGAAAAGAGAAGGACTGGTAGAGAAGAGAAGGACCGGTAGAGAAGAAAAGAGAAGGACCGGTAGAGAAGAGAAGTCCCGGTAGAGAAGAAAGGAGAAGGACCGGTAGAGAAGAAAAGAGAAGGACCGGTAGAGAAGAAAAGAGAAGGACAGGTAGAGAAGAAAAGAGAAGGACCGGTAGAGAAGAGAAGAGACGGACCGGTAGAGAAGAGAAGAGAAGGACCGGTAGAGAAGAGAAGGACCGGTAGAGAAGAGAAGAGAAGGACTGGTAGAGAAGAAAAGAGAAGGACCGGTAGAGAAGAAAAGAGAAGGACCGGTAGAGAAGAAAAGAGAAGGATCGGTAGAGAAGAAAAGAGAAGGACCGGTAGAGAAGAAAAGAGAAGGACCGGTAGAGAAGAGAAGAGACGGACCGGTAGAGAAGAGAAGAGAAGGACCGGTAGAGAAGAGAAGAGAAGGACCGGTAGAGAAGAAAAGAGAAGGACCGGTAGAGAAGAAAAGAGAAGGACCGGTAGAGAAGAGAAGAGACGGACCGATAGAGAAGAGAAGAGAAGGACCGGTAGAGAAGAGAAGGACCGGTAGAGAAGAGAAGAGAAGGACTGGTAGAGAAGAAAAGAGAAGGACCGGTAGAGAAGAAAAGAGAAGGACCGGTAGAGAAGAAAAGAGAAGGACCGTAGAGAAGAGAAAGACCGGTAGAGAAGAAAGAGAAGGACCGGTAGAGAAGAAAAGAGAAGGACCGGTAGAGAAGAAAAGAGAAGGACCGGTAGAGAAGAAAGAGACGGACCGTGAGAAGAGAAACCGGTAGAGAAGAAAAGAGAAGGACCGGTAGAGAAGAAAAGAGAAGGACCGGTAGAGAAGAAAAAGAGAAGGACCGGTAGAGAAGAAAAAGAGAAGGACCGGTAGAGAAGAAAAGAGAAGGACCGGTAGAGAAGAAAAGAGAAGGACCGGTAGAGAAGAAAAGAAGGACTGTAGAGAAGAGAAACTCGGTAGAGAAGAAAAGAGAAGGACCGGTAGAGAAGAAAAGAGAAGGACCGGTAGAGAAGAAAGAGAAGGACCGGTAGAGAAGAAAAGAGAAGGACTGGTAGAGAAGAGAAGGACCGGTAGAGAAGAGAAGAGAAGGACCGAGAGAAGAGAAGTCCCGGTAGAGAAGAAAAGAGAAGGACCGGGTAGAGAAGAAAAGAGAAGGACCGGTAGAGAAGAAAAGAGAAGGACCGGTAGAGAAGAAAAGAGAAGGACCGGTAGAGAAGAGAAGAGACGACCGGTGAAAGAGAAGAAAAGAGAAGGACCGGTAGAGAAGAGAAGAGACGGACTGGTAGAGAAGAAAAGAGAAGGACCGGTAGAGAAGAAAAGAGAAGGACCGTAGAGAAGAAAAGAGAAGGATCGGTAGAAGAAAAGAGAAGGACCGGTAGAGAAGAAAAGAGAAGGACCGGTAGAGAGAAGAGAAGGACCGGAGAGAAGAAAGAGAACACAGGTAGAGAAGAGAAGGACCGGTAGAGAAGAAAAGAGAAGGACGTAGAGAAGAAAAGAGAAGGACCGGTAGAGAAGAGAAGAGATGGACCGATAGAGAAGAGAAGAGAAGGACCGGTAGAGAAGAAAGAGAGGAAGAGAGAGGACTGGTAGAGAAGAAAAGAGAAGGACCGGTAGAGAAGAAAAGAGAAGGACCGTAGAGAAGAAAAGAGAAGGATCGGTAGAGAAGAAAAGAGAAGGACCGGTAGAGAAGAAAGAGAAGGACCGGTAGAGAAGAGAAACCCCGGTAGAGAAGAAAAGAGAAGGACCGGTAGAGAAGAAAGGAGAAGGACCGGTAGAGAAGAAAAGAGACGGACCGGTAGAGAAGAGAAGAGAAGGACCAGTAGAGAAGAGAAGGACTGGTAGAGAAGAGAAGGACCGGTAGAGAAGAGAAGAGAAGGACTGGTAGAGAAGAAAAGAGAAGGACCGGTAGAGAAGAAAAGAGAAGGACAGGTAGAGAAGAAAAGAGAAGGACCGGTAGAGAAGAGAAGAGACGGACCGGTAGAGAAGAGAAGAGAAGGACCGGTAGAGAAGAGAAGGACCGGTAGAGAAGAGAAGAGAAGGACTGGTAGAGAAGAAAAGAGAAGGACCGGTAGAGAAGAAAAGAGAAGGACCGGTAGAGAAGAAAAGAGAAGGATCGGTAGAGAAGAAAAGAGAAGAACCGGTAGAGAAGAAAAGAGAAGGACTGGTAGAGAAGAGAAACCCCGGTAGAGAAGAAAAGAGAAGGACCGGTAGAGAAGAAAAGAGAAGGACCGGTAGAGAAGAAAAGAGAAGGACTGGTAGAGAAGAAAAGAGAAGGACCGGTAGAGAAGAAAAGAGAAGGACCGGTAGAGAAGGAAAGAGAAGGACCGGTAGAGAAGAAAAGAGAAGGACTGGTAGAGAAGAGAAGTACCGTTATAGAAGAAAAGAGAAGGATCGGTAGAGAAGAAAAGAGAAGGACCGGTAGAGAAGAAAAGAGAAGGACCGGTAGAGAAGAAAAGAGAAGGACTGGTAGAGAAGAGAAGGACCGGTAGAGAAGAAAAGAGAAGGATCGGTAGAGAAGAAAAGAGAAGGACCGGTAGAGAAGAAAAGAGAAGGACCGGTAGAGAAGAAAAGAGAAGGACCGGTAGAGAAGAAAAGAGAAGGACTGGTAGAGAAGAGAAGGACCGGTAGAGAAGAAAAGAGAAGGACCGGTAGAGAAGAGAAGGACTGGTAGAGAAGAAAGGAGAAGGACCGGTAGAGAAGAAAAGAGACGGACCGGTAGAGAAGAGAAGAGAAGGACCGGTAGAGAAGAGAAGGACTGGTAGAGAAGAGAAGGACCGGTAGAGAAGAGAAGAGAAGGACCGGTAGAGAAGAAAAGAGAAGGACCGGTAGAGAAGAAAAGAGAAGGACAGGTAGAGAAGAAAAGAGAAGGACCGGTAGAGAAGAGAAGAGACGGACCGATAGAGAAGAGAAGAGAAGGCGGGAGAGAAGGACCGGTAGAGAAGAGAAGAGAAGGACTGGTAGAGAAGAAAAGAGAAGGACCGGTAGAGAAGAAAAGAGAAGGACCGGTAGAGAAGAAAAGAGAAGGACCGGTAGAGAAGAGAAACCCCGGTAGAGAAGAAAAGAGAAGGACCGGTAGAGAAGAAAAGAGAAGGACCGGTAGAGAAGAAAAGAGAAGGACCGGTAGAGAAGAGAAGAGACGGACCGGTAGAGAAGAGAAGAGAAGGACCGGTAGAGAAGAGAAGAGAAGGACTGGTAGAGAAGAAAAGAGAAGGACCGGTAGAGAAGAAAAGAGAAGGACCGGTAGAGAAGAAAAGAGAAGGACCGGTAGAGAAGAGAAGAGACGGACCGGTAGAGAAGAGAAGGACCGGTAGAGAAGAAAAGAGAAGGATCGGTAGAGAAGAAAAGAGAAGGACCGGTAGAGTAAACAAATAGAAGGACCGCAGAGAAGAAAAGAGAAGGACTGGTGTAGAGAAGAGAAGGACCGCAGAGAAGAAAGAGAAGGATCAGAGAGAAGAAAAGAGAAGGACCGTAGAGAAGAAAAGAGAAGGACTCGTAGAGAAGAAAAAGAGAAGGACTGGTAGAGAAGAGAAGGACCGTAGAGAAGAAAGAGAAGGACCGTAAAGAAGAAAAGAGAAGGACCGTAGAGTAAGAAAAGAGAAGGGGACTGGTAGAGGAAGAGAAGCGACCGCAGAGAAGAAAGAGAAGGACTGGTAGAGAAGAGAAGGACCGGTAGAGAAGAAAAGAGAAGGACCGGTAGAGAAGAAAGAGAAGGACCGTAGAGAAGAAAAGAGAAGGACCGGTAGAGAAAAGAGAAGGACAGGTAGAGAAGAAAAGAGAAGGACCGGTAGAGAAGAGAAGAGACGGACCGGTAGAGAAGAGAAGAGAAGGACCGGTAGAGAAGAGAAGGACCGGTAGAGAAGAGAAGAGAAGGACTGGTAGAGAAGAAAAGAGAAGGACCGGTAGAGAAGAAAAGAGAAGGACCGGTAGAGAAGAGAAACCCCGGTAGAGAAGAAAAGAGAAGGACCGGTAGAGAAGAAAAGAGAAGGACCGGTAGAGAAGAAAAGAGAAGGACTGGTAGAGAAGAGAAGGACCGGTAGAGAAGAAAAGAGAAGGACCGGTAGAGAAGAAAAGAGAAGGACCGGTAGAGAAGAGAAGAGACGGACCGGTAGAGAAGAGAAGAGAAGGACCGGTAGAGAAGAGAAGAGAAGGACCGGTAGAGAAGAAAAGAGAAGGACCGTAGAGAAGAAAAGAGAAGGACTGGTAGAGAAGAGAGAAGGACCGGTAGAGAAGAGAAGAGACGGACCGTAGAGAAGAGAAGAGAAGGACCGGTAGAGAAGAGAAGGACCGGTAGAGAAGAGAAAGAGAAGGACTGGTAGAGAAGAAAAGAGAAGTACCAGTAGAAGAAAGAGAAGAACCGGTAGAGAAGAAAAGAGAAGGATCGGTAGAGAAGAAAAGAGAAGGACCGGTAGAGAAGAAAGAGAAGGACCGGTAGAGAAGAGAAGACCCCGGTAGAGAAGAGAAGAGAAGGACCGGTAGAGAAGAAAGAGAAGACCGAGAGAAGAAAAGAGACGGACCGGTAGAGAAGAGAAGAGAAGGACCAGTAGAGAAGAGAAGGACTGGTAGAGAAGAGAAGGACCGGTAGAGAAGAGAAGAGAAGGACTGGTAGAGAAGAAAAGAGAAGGACCGTAGAGAAGAAAAGAGAAGGACAGGTAGAGAAGAAAAGAGAAGGACCGTAGAGAAGAGAAGAGACGGACCGGTAGAGAAGAGAA
>NW_027036847.1:0-16095 GCF_034236695.1 Oncorhynchus nerka | reverse complement strand
GAGCGAGAGAGGGGGAGAGAGAGAGGAGGGAGAGAGAGAGAGAGAGAGAGAGGGGGGGGAGAGAGAGAGGAGGGAGAGAGAGGAGGGAGAGAGAGAGAGAGAGAGAGGAGCGAGAGAAAGAAAGAAAGAAAGAAAGAAAGAGAGAGAGAGAGGGGAGAGAGATGGGTGAAGAGAGAGAGAGAGAGAGAGAGAGAGAGAGAGAGAGAGAGAGATGGGTGGGTGGGTGGGTGGGTGGGTGAAGATAGAGTAAGAGAGAGATGGGTGGGTGGGTGAAGATAGAGAGAGAAAGAGAGAGAGAGAGAGAGGGGGAGAGGGATGGGTGAAGAGAGAGAGAGAGGGAGACATTGGGTAGTTGCCCTGTATGTCATACAGTTTTACAAGTGTTTCTCCGAGAGAGAGAGAGAGAGAGAGAGAGAGAGAGAAACAGACCGACAAGGAAGCAGACAGACTGCTTGAGTCTGCTTCCCAAATAGCCCCCTATTCCCTACTTAATGCACTACTGTTGACAAGAGGGCCCTGGATTCCATTTAAGATGCAGAAAACCCTTTACTGTACCTTGATCATGTCCTCGTACTTGACAAAGAGAATGTCATACTGCTCTCTCTTGGTGTACCACTCACGGATGTGATCAAACCACGATCCACCCACCACTGTCAACAACACACAGACACATACGCTATTGGACAGGACTTAAAACGTCTTCAACAGTGGCTAACTTTTATCCCCCAAAAAACATATAGAAAAAGAGATAATGCGTACAAAACATATTCTTGTTTATGCACATATCAACTGTGTAAAAGTTACAAAAGTGTACAGAGTAAGGAGCAGTTGATGTTACACAGTACACTTTACAGCACACAGTACACTTTACAGCACACGGTACACTTTACAGCACACAGTACACTTTACAGCACACGGTACACTTTACAGCACACGGTACACTTTACAGCACACGGTACACTTTACAGCACACGGTACACTATACAGCACACAGTACACTTTACAGCACACAGTACACTTTACAGCACACGGTACACTATACAGCACACGGTACACTATACAGCACACGGTACACTATACAGCACACGGTACACTTTACAGCACACGGTACACTTTACAGCACACGGTACACTATACAGCACACGGTACACTATACAGCACACGGTACACTTTACAGCACACGGTACACTTTACAGCACACGGTACACTATACAGCACACGGTACACTATACAGCACACAGTACACTTTACAGCACACGGTACACTTTACAGCACACGGTACACTATACAGCACACGGTACACTATACATCACACGGTACACTATACATCACACGGTACACTATACAGCACACGGTACACTTTACAGCACACGGTACACTTTACAGCACACGGTACACTTTACAGCACACGGTACACTTTACAGCACACGGTACACTTTACATCACACGGTACACTTTACGGTACACTTTACAGCACACGGTACTGCAACACGTTTCCACCTTACTTTTCCCTGTCGTGTACTGCTATGTGACATGTTTTGTTGGGTTCCAATTTGAAATCTACTTCCTGTCACTATGTAAGAACGTATTGATTACGCTACATGTATGATAACTGTATGTGTTTAGGGTGTCATTGGAGGGTGAACAAGGAACTGTGCATTGAAAGTTACCGAGAGAGACAAGGAGGAATTTGTGTCTGTTCAAACATGGCATTGTCGGTTCAGTCTGTTCAAACATGTCATCGTTAATAGATAAAGAAGGGAGGGGAAGGGAAAGGTGCTGAATAGGCAGGCAGCCTAAGGTACTAGGGAGGAGTGAGGAATTCGGCTCAAGGTCAAGTCAACGGATGAAGTGAGAAGAAACCTCTGTGAGGGGGGGGCAGAAGGGTTCACCCTAGGGCTGTTGAGTTATGATTTACGGTACATAATTGCATATAATCCGAAATCAAATTAATTTGAGTAACCGCCTTTGTGTGTGGATTATTATGCATACTGGTTTGTATGTTTAGACTGATGCTCCACTCCGAAATGTCTATCTACGAGTCCGGGAGAGAACGTTGAGTCCTCGGCCATTGAGCTGTAAGACGGGTTGTCAACTGTTTAGTGAAATATGTTTCACTGCATAAACATGTTACTATCGATGTTCCTGTGCAGATTTCACTTGGTTTCCCAAATGAAGCACTGGGTAGCTGCAGGAACAGTGTTGAAGAGCCCATTGCATACAGAGTTTGTTCGGAACATCACGTGTTGTGCAGCGAGAGCATGCTCCCCCGACAGTGGTTGATGCTTGGCGTGAAATAAGTGTTCTTGTATTTATTTCTCAGCTTCTCATATTAAATAAGCACAGCTCTGCTATGAAACCGAAGTAGCCTACCTGGCACCATTAAAAACGGACTGGCGGGAAAGCGCGCAACCTCCATTCCCAATTACAGTGCATACAGATGGTGCCCGAGTCCTCTGAGACGACTCATTCCGGGGTACAGTAAGTGCTACTGTGCAGATGTTTTCTTCACTGACCAGTGAGCAATAACAAGCCCTCCCGAAAGCGACCGGAGTTTAAGGCATAGGGGTATTTGGCCTCTGTGCTGTTGCTCAAGTTGACAGAATCTAAGACAAAAATGTGCATTTAGTTCAGTGTGGAGTAACAGGGACAGAATCAAAAGTTATGCAACTAAAACCCATTCCATTTATAATAGGTCCAGCCAGTAATCATACCGGGCTCATTCTTTATGGGAGCTGGGATAGAACCGATTTGGGGTTTGAATAATCTATGTGAAATCCCAGGGGAATGGATTCTAAAAAGTAACCAGTTAAAGTTGGCACGACGACCAAACACTCCTCGCACGCAAAAAAAAACCGCGTTGGTGAGAAACTTTATTCTGTCTCATTCTGAAATAGCTTTATTGGCGAAAGGTAGGAGGAGGGGTCTCACGAGAGAATAAAGTGGAGTTACGAGTATGAAGGAGCATTTGTAGCACATTGTGTTAAGCACCTGCATTGGGGTAGAATTACCCTCTTAAATGTCCGTGCATTAGTAGGATGGGCACCGTAGCGCGGTAGTGGAGGGTAAACTCGAACTACCCCCGTTTCACCCTCCAGTCATGTACTGGCGTAAATATTTAAACTCAGTGGCAAGACCAATGCCACCGTGCCTATTCGGGTCCGTTTGTAAATTCGCTCTGGCTATCTACGTCCCTCCGATTTCAGATCGGAGTAAATGTATCGTCTGAGTGTGCCAGAGCACAGAATATGAATTTACAAACGCTCAACACATGTTGAATATGCCCGGTGTCAGTAAACGTCGGCAAAAGGGTTCATTCAAGGTTAATTGTAGGGGTCTGCGTACTGGGAAATGCATAGCATTGAGATACCGATCTGGCATTAACATGCCAGTCATGAAAGTGTAAGACAGGGACAAACCGGGGCTGTACTGAGAAAAGTTCATGCTAGAAATAGAAGATGAATATACTTTATGTTAACATTAGTAGTACATACTGTATATATTTCTCCCTTTCTGTAAATGTACATTCTGCCAAGTGTCGGTTAGTGCCAAGGTGATGGTGGTAAATTCGAGTGACTAACTGAAGCACTAGGGACTGTCATTCTAAATGTGGGTTGGATAATTGATCAATAGTTGTGATTATGATGCGGAAAGGCTGTAAGGAGAGACAGAGCGCTGCCCTTCAACTGTGAGGGGAGCACAATAGGGAGGCTGCACGACTCACCCTGCAGATGGTTTCTGAAACGAATGAATCATTTGTAAGAATCCATTGGTAACTACGGATGACATGGAGTGGGAACACCAGTCAACATGCAGCCTGAGGAGGGGAGGCTGGACACAAGCATGAGGAGGTGTACAGAGCCTTCATTTGTGTGGATCCCAGCGGAAAGTCAGGATAAGGGAGAGTGGGAACACCAGTCAACATGCAGCCTGAGGAGGGGAGGCTGGACACAAGCATGAGGAGGTGTACAGAGCCTTCATTTGTGTGGATCCCAGCGGAAAGTCAGGATAAGGGAGAGTGGGAACACCAGTCAACATGCAGCCTGAGGAGGGGAGGCTGGACACAAGCATGAGGAGGTGTACAGAGCCTTCATTTGTGTGGATCCCAGCGGAAAGTCAGGATAAGGGAGAGTGGGAACACCAGTCAACATGCAGCCTGAGGAGGGGAGGCTGGACACAAGCATGAGGAGGTGTACAGAGCCTTCATTTTGTGTGGATCCCAGCGGAAAGTCAGGATAAGGGAGAGTGGGAACACCAGTCAACATGCAGCCTGAGGAGGGGAGGCTGGACACAAGCATGAGGAGGTGTACAGAGCCTTCATTTGTGTGGATCCCAGCGGAAAGTCAGGATAAGGGAGAGTGGGAACACCAGTCAACATGCAGCCTGAGGAGGGGAGGCTGGATACAAGCATGAGGAGGTGTACAGAGCCTTCATTTGTGTGGATCCCAGCGGAAAGTCAGGATAAGGGAGAGTGGGAACACCAGTCAACATGCAGCCTGAGGAGGGGAGGCTGGACACAAGCATGAGGAGGTGTACAGAGCCTTCATTTGTGTGGATCCCAGCGGAAAGTCAGGATAAGGGAGAGTGGGAACACCAGTCAACATGCAGCCTGAGGAGGGAGGCTGGACACAAGCATGAGGAGGTGTACAGAGCCTTCATTTGTGTGGATCCCAGCGGAAAGTCAGGATAAGGGAGAGTGGGAACACCAGTCAACATGCAGCCTGAGGAGGGGAGGCTGGACACAAGCATGAGGAGGTGTACAGAGCCTTCATTTGTGTGGATCCCAGCGGAAAGTCAGGATAAGGGAGAGTGGGAACACCAGTCAACATGCAGCCTGAGGAGGGAGGCTGGACACAAGCATGAGGAGGTGTACAGAGCCTTCATTTGTGTGGATCCCAGCGGAAAGTCAGGATAAGGGAGAGTGGGAACACCAGTCAACATGCAGCCTGAGGAGGGAGGCTGGACACAAGCATGAGGAGGTGTACAGAGCCTTCATTTGTGTGGATCCCAGCGGAAAGTCAGGATAAGGGAGAGTGGGAACACCAGTCAACATGCAGCCTGAGGAGGGAGGCTGGACACAAGCATGAGGAGGTGTACAGAGCCTTCATTTGTGTGGATCCCAGCGGAAAGTCAGGATAAGGGAGAGTGGGAACACCAGTCAACATGCAGCCTGAGGGGGAGGCTGGACACAAGCATGAGGAGGTGTACAGAGCCTTCATTTGTGTGGATCCCAGCGGAAAGTCAGGATAAGGGAGAGTGGGAACACCAGTCAACATGCAGCCTGAGGAGGGGAGGCTGGACACAAGCATGAGGAGGTGTACAGAGCCTTCATTTGTGTGGATCCCAGCGGAAAGTCAGGATAAGGGAGAGTGGGAACACCAGTCAACATGCAGCCTGAGGGGAGGCTGGACACAAGCATGAGGAGGTGTACAGAGCCTTCATTTGTGTGGATCCCAGCGGAAAGTCAGGATAAGGGAGAGTGGGAACACCAGTCAACATGCAGCCTGAGGAGGGAGGCTGGACACAAGCATGAGGAGGTGTACAGAGCCTTCATTTGTGTGGATCCCAGCGGAAAGTCAGGATAAGGGAGAGTGGGAACACCAGTCAACATGCAGCCTGAGGAGGGGAGGCTGGACACAAGCATGAGGAGGTGTACAGAGCCTTCATTTGTGTGGATCCCAGCGGAAAGTCAGGATAAGGGGAGAGTGGGAACACCAGTCAACATGCAGCCTGAGGGGAGGGCAGCCTGAGGCTGGACACAAGCATGAGGAGGTGTACAGAGCCTTCATTTGTGTGGATCCCAGCGGAAAGTCAGGATAAGGGAGAGTGGGAACACCAGTCAACATGCAGCCTGAGGAGGGGAGGCTGGACACAAGCATGAGGAGGTGTACAGAGCCTTCATTTGTGTGGATCCCAGCGGAAAGTCAGGATAAGGGAGAGTGGGAACACCAGTCAACATGCAGCCTGAGGAGGGGAGGCTGGACACAAGCATGAGGAGGTGTACAGAGCCTTCATTTGTGTGGATCCCAGCGGAAAGTCAGGATAAGGGAGAGTGGGAACACCAGTCAACATGCAGCCTGAGGAGGGGAGGCTGGACACAAGCATGAGGAGGTGTACAGAGCCTTCATTTGTGTGGATCCCAGCGGAAAGTCAGGATAAGGGAGAGTGGGAACACCAGTCAACATGCAGCCTGAGGGGGGAAGGCTGGACACAAGCATGAGGAGGTGTACAGAGCCTTCATTTGTGTGGATCCCAGCGGAAAGTCAGGATAAGGGAGAGTGGGAACACCAGTCAACATGCAGCCTGAGGAGGGGAGGCTGGACACAAGCATGAGGAGGTGTACAGAGCCTTCATTTGTGTGGATCCCAGCGGAAAGTCAGGATAAGGGAGAGTGGGAACACCAGTCAACATGCAGCCTGAGGGGGAGGCTGGACACAAGCATGAGGAGGTGTACAGAGCCTTCATTTGTGTGGATCCCAGCGGAAAGTCAGGATAAGGGAGAGTGGGAACACCAGTCAACATGCAGCCTGAGGAGGGGAGGCTGGACACAAGCATGAGGAGGTGTGGACAGAGCCTTCATTTGTGTGGATCCCAGCGGAAAGTCAGGATAAGGGAGAGTGGGAACACCAGTCAACATGCAGCCTGAGGGGGGAAGGCTGGACACAAGCATGAGGAGGTGTACAGAGCCTTCATTTGTGTGGATCCCAGCGGAAAGTCAGGATAAGGGAGAGTGGGAACACCAGTCAACATGCAGCCTGAGGAGGGAGGCTGGACACAAGCATGAGGAGGTGTACAGAGCCTTCATTTGTGTGGATCCCAGCGGAAAGTCAGGATAAGGGAGAGTGGGAACACCAGTCAACATGCAGCCTGAGGAGGGGAGGCTGGACACAAGCATGAGGAGGTGTACAGAGCCTTCATTTGTGTGGATCCCAGCGGAAAGTCAGGATAAGGGAGAGTGGGAACACCAGTCAACATGCAGCCTGAGGAGGAGGCTGGACACAAGCATGAGGAGGTGTACAGAGCCTTCATTTGTGTGGATCCCAGCGGAAAGTCAGGATAAGGGAGAGTGGGAACACCAGTCAACATGCAGCCTGAGGGGGGAAGGCTGGACACAAGCATGAGGAGGTGTACAGAGCCTTCATTTGTGTGGATCCCAGCGGAAAGTCAGGATAAGGGAGAGTGGGAACACCAGTCAACATGCAGCCTGAGGGGGGAAGGCTGGACACAAGCATGAGGAGGTGTACAGAGCCTTCATTTGTGTGGATCCCAGCGGAAAGTCAGGATAAGGGAGAGTGGGAACACCAGTCAACATGCAGCCTGAGGAGGGGAGGCTGGACACAAGCATGAGGAGGTGTACAGAGCCTTCATTTGTGTGGATCCCAGCGGAAAGTCAGGATAAGGGAGAGTGGGAACACCAGTCAACATGCAGCCTGAGGAGGGGAGGCTGGACACAAGCATGAGGAGGTGTACAGAGCCTTCATTTGTGTGGATCCCAGCGGAAAGTCAGGATAAGGGAGAGTGGGAACACCAGTCAACATGCAGCCTGAGGAGGGAGGCTGGACACAAGCATGAGGAGGTGTACAGAGCCTTCATTTGTGTGGATCCCAGCGGAAAGTCAGGATAAGGGAGAGTGGGAACACCAGTCAACATGCAGCCTGAGGGGGGAAGGCTGGACACAAGCATGAGGAGGTGTACAGAGCCTTCATTTGTGTGGATCCCAGCGGAAAGTCAGGATATGGGAGAGTGGGAACACCAGTCAACATGCAGCCTGAGGAGGGGAGGCTGGACACAAGCATGAGGAGGTGTACAGAGCCTTCATTTGTGTGGATCCCAGCGGAAAGTCAGGATAAGGGAGAGTGGGAACACCAGTCAACATGCAGCCTGAGGAGGGGAGGCTGGACACAAGCATGAGGAGGTGTACAGAGCCTTCATTTGTGTGGATCCCAGCGGAAAGTCAGGATAAGGGAGAGTGGGAACACCAGTCAACATGCAGCCTGAGGAGGGGAGGCTGGACACAAGCATGAGGAGGTGTACAGAGCCTTCATTTGTGTGGATCCCAGCGGAAAGTCAGGATAAGGGAGAGTGGGAACACCAGTCAACATGCAGCCTGAGGAGGGAGGCTGGACACAAGCATGAGGAGGTGTACAGAGCCTTCATTTGTGTGGATCCCAGCGGAAAGTCAGGATAAGGGAGAGTGGGAACACCAGTCAACATGCAGCCTGAGGGGGGAAGGCTGGACACAAGCATGAGGAGGTGTACAGAGCCTTCATTTGTGTGGATCCCAGCGGAAAGTCAGGATAAGGGAGAGTGGGAACACCAGTCAACATGCAGCCTGAGGAGGGGAGGCTGGACACAAGCATGAGGAGGTGTACAGAGCCTTCATTTGTGTGGATCCCAGCGGAAAGTCAGGATAAGGGAGAGTGGGAACACCAGTCAACATGCAGCCTGAGGAGGGGAGGCTGGACACAAGCATGAGGAGGTGTACAGAGCCTTCATTTGTGTGGATCCCAGCGGAAAGTCAGGATAAGGGAGAGTGGGAACACCAGTCAACATGCAGCCTGAGGAGGGAGGCTGGACACAAGCATGAGGAGGTGTACAGAGCCTTCATTTGTGTGGATCCCAGCGGAAAGTCAGGATAAGGGAGAGTGGGAACACCAGTCAACATGCAGCCTGAGGGGGGAAGGCTGGACACAAGCATGAGGAGGTGTACAGAGCCTTCATTTGTGTGGATCCCAGCGGAAAGTCAGGATATGGGAGAGTGGGAACACCAGTCAACATGCAGCCTGAGGAGGGAGGCTGGACACAAGCATGAGGAGGTGTACAGAGCCTTCATTTGTGTGGATCCCAGCGGAAAGTCAGGATAAGGGAGAGTGGGAACACCAGTCAACATGCAGCCTGAGGAGGGGAGGCTGGACACAAGCATGAGGAGGTGTACAGAGCCTTCATTTGTGTGGATCCCAGCGGAAAGTCAGGATAAGGGAGAGGGAGAGTGGGAACACCAGTCAACATGCAGCCTGAGGAGGGAGGCTGGACACAAGCATGAGGAGGTGTACAGAGCCTTCATTTGTGTGGATCCCAGCGGAAAGTCAGGATATGGGAGAGTGGGAACACCAGTCAACATGCAGCCTGAGGAGGGGAGGCTGGACACAAGCATGAGGAGGTGTACAGAGCCTTCATTTGTGTGGATCCCAGCGGAAAGTCAGGATAAGGGAGAGTGGGAACACCAGTCAACATGCAGCCTGAGGAGGGGAGGCTGGACACAAGCATGAGGAGGTGTACAGAGCCTTCATTTGTGTGGATCCCAGCGGAAAGTCAGGATAAGGGAGAGTGGGAACACCAGTCAACATGCAGCCTGAGGGGGGAAGGCTGGACACAAGCATGAGGAGGTGTACAGAGCCTTCATTTGTGTGGATCCCAGCGGAAAGTCAGGATAAGGGAGAGTGGGAACACCAGTCAACATGCAGCCTGAGGAGGGGAGGCTGGACACAAGCATGAGGAGGTGTACAGAGCCTTCATTTGTGTGGATCCCAGCGGAAAGTCAGGATAAGGGAGAGTGGGAACACCAGTCAACATGCAGCCTGAGGGGGGAAGGCTGGACACAAGCATGAGGAGGTGTACAGAGCCTTCATTTGTGTGGATCCCAGCGGAAAGTCAGGATAAGGGAGAGTGGGAACACCAGTCAACATGCAGCCTGAGGAGGGGAGGCTGGACACAAGCATGAGGAGGTGTACAGAGCCTTCATTTGTGTGGATCCCAGCGGAAAGTCAGGATAAGGGAGAGTGGGAACACCAGTCAACATGCAGCCTGAGGAGGGGAGGCTGGACACAAGCATGAGGAGGTGTACAGAGCCTTCATTTGTGTGGATCCCAGCGGAAAGTCAGGATAAGGGAGAGTGGGAACACCAGTCAACATGCAACCTGAGGGGGGAAGGCTGGACACAAGCATGAGGAGGTGTACAGAGCCTTCATTTGTGTGGATCCCAGCGGAAAGTCAGGTTAAGGGAGAGTGGGAACACCAGTCAACATGCAGCCTGAGGGGGGAAGGCTGGACACAAGCATGAGGAGGTGTACAGAGCCTTCATTTGTGTGGATCCCAGCGGAAAGTCAGGTTAAGGGAGAGTGGGAACACCAGTCAACATGCAGCCTGAGGGGGGAGGCTGGACACAAGCATGAGGAGGTGTACAGAGCCTTCATTTTGTGTGGATCCCAGCGGAAAGTCAGGATAAGGGAGAGTGGGAACACCAGTCAACATGCAACCTGAGGGGGGAAGGCTGGACACAAGCATGAGGAGGTGTACAGAGCCTTCATTTGTGTGGATCCCAGCGGAAAGTCAGGATAAGGGATAGTGGGAATCGTCATGTTGTTAAACTTCGAGTTGAACTATTTAATAATAATTTCAATATTTTGTGTTCTCTCTCTTTCCTAGTTTTCTTTTCTACTATCACTCTCTTAGGAACCCGAAAGAGGAAGAGAACGGGACAACAGAAATGTAATTATCGGTTTTATGTAGGAGGAACAATGAAAGATTGGGGGGAATTACGAGGGTGATTGGTGTGGTTATAACGATGGTAAGAGGGATTTAAAGCCTTGGGTGTAGACTAAACACAATATACACACAGAGGCCATAGGCCTCGGAGGCGTGAACATATTAATCAAGTGTGAAAATATGAATCACGTTTTCTTTTTATACTAATCATGTTCTCGTTTCTTTTTATACTAATCATGTTCTCGTTTAATTTCACAGTTTATTTCATGTTGAACAGTATGGAGTCACGATTCAAACAAGAGGAGACTGTTGTGTGCCAATTTGAAATGGACTTATTCCTGTCGCTGTATAAACCCATATTGATGACCTGTATAATAACTGTACGTTGTAGTGTCAGTGGAGGGTGAACAAGGGACTGTGGTGGAAAGTTACTGAGAGAGAGGAGGAGGAGTTTAGAACCTTTCTGTTTGTTCAAACATGTCACTGTTACATTATAATATCCCAAGTAGGGAGGCAAAGGGTTATTACTGTTTGTTAATAAGAAGCTAACAATATAATTACAACTTTTGTCGTAATGACCTATAAGGAAAACACATCACAATAACTTACTTTTCCCTGTCAGGTACTGGTCGAAGAATTCCTGGAAGCTGCTGGGTGTCTCCAGCTTGCTCCACACGTCACAATAACTTACTTTTCCCTGTCAGGTACTGGTCGAAGAAATCCTGGAAGCTGCTGGGTGTCTCCAGCTTGCTCCACACGTCACAATAACTTACTTTTCCCTGTCAGGTACTGGTCGAAGAAATCCTGGAAGCTGCTGGGTGTCTCCAGCTTGCTCCACACGTGACAGAAGTGGTAGTAGGACACCATGTTGTCCTTCGGGTTTCTCATCACGTACACAATCTGAACACCACAAAGGAAGAGGAGGAAGAAGAAGATGACTTTATTGTAACTTGTCACAGATACACTGGGAAGTCCTCTTTTTTCCTTTGTCCCAACCCCCCTTTGGTGGGCGGGCTTTACCCGTTTTCTGGTCATTCTAGGCTTGGTGGTTGTACCTTGGGTCTCTTGGTGTTCAGGCTGGCGGGCAGCAGGTTTGGAGGCAGGTGGGAGATGAAGAGTCTAGGTGCGGGGCGCGGGCGCTCGGGGCGGGTGTCTGGGTACTCGAGCCAGGGCATCTTCTCCAGGTTGGTGGAGCTCTGGTCGGTGCCACTACTCTCAGGGTAGGCCGCCTCCACCACCTGGACCAGGATCTGCTGGGTCCATATCGTACCTACACACACACACACATACACACACACACACACACACACACACACACACACACACACACACACACACACACACACACACACACACACACACACACACACACATATACACACACACATATACACACATGCACACACACACACATATACACACATATACACACACACACATGCACACACACACACACATATACACACATGCACACACACACACACACACACATATACATTTTTACATTTACATTTAAGTCATTTAGCAGACGCTCTTATCCAGAGCGACTTACAAATTGGTGCATTCACCTTATGACATCCAGTGGAGCAGCCACTTCACAATAGTGCATCTAAATCTTTTAAGGGGGGGTGAGAAGGATTACTTTATCCTATCCTAGGTATTCCTTAAAGAGGTGGGGTTTCAGGTGTCTCCGGAAGGTGGTGATTGACTCCGCTGTCCTGGCGTCGTGAGGGAGTTTGTTCCACCATTGGGGGGCCAGAGCAGCGAACAGTTTTGACTGGGCTGAGCGGGAACTGTACTTCCTCAGTGGTAGGGAGGCGAGCAGGCCAGAGGTGGATGAACGCAGTGCCCTTGTTTGGGTGTAGGGCCTGATCAGAGCCTGGAGGTACTGAGGTGCCGTTCCCCTCACAGCTCCGTAGGCAAGCACCATGGTCTTGTAGCGGATGCGAGCTTCAACTGGAAGCCAGTGGAGAGAGCGGAGGAGCGGGGTGACGTGAGAGAACTTGGGAAGGTTGAACACCAGACGGGCTGCGGCGTTCTGGATGATTTGTAGAGGTTTAATGGCACAGGCAGGGAGACCAGCCAACAGCGAGTTGCAGTAATCCAGACGGGAGATGACAAGTGCCTGGATTAGGACCTGCGCCGCTTCCTGTGTGAGGCAGGGTCGTACTCTGCGGATGTTGTAGAGCATGAACCTACAGGAACGGGCCACCGCCTTGATGTTAGTTGAGAACGACAGGGTGTTGTCCAGGATCACGCCAAGGTTCTTAGCGCTCTGGGAGGAGGACACAGTGGAGTTGTCAACCGTGATGGCGAGATCATGGAACGGGCAGTCCTTCCCCGGGAGGAAGAGCAGCTCCGTCTTGCCGAGGTTCAGCTTGAGGTGGTGATCCGTCATCCACACTGATATGTCTGCCAGACATGCAGAGATGCGATTCGCCACCTGGTCATCAGAAGGGGAAAGGAGAAGATTAATTGTGTGTCGTCTGCATAGCAATGATAGGAGAGACCATGTGAGGTTATGACAGAGCCAAGTGACTTGGTGTATAGCGAGAATAGGAGAGGGCCTAGAACAGAGCCCTGGGGACACCAGTGGTGAGAGCACGTGGTGAGGAGACGGATTCTCGCCACGCCACCTGGTAGGAGCGACCTGTCAGGTAGGACGCAATCAAGCGTGGGCCGCGCCGGAGAGATGCCCAACTCGGAGAGAGGGTGGAGAGGAGGATCTGATGGTTCACAGTATCGAAGGCAGCCGATAGGTCTAGAAGGATGAGAGCAGAGGAGAGAGAGTTAGCTTTAGCAGTGCGGAGCGCCTCCGTGATACAGAGAAGAGCAGTCTCAGTTGAATGACTAGTCTTGAAACCTGACTGATTTGGATCAAGAAGGTCATTCTGAGAGAGATAGCGGGAGAGCTGGCCAAGGACGGCACGTTCAAGGGTTTTGGAGAGAAAAGAAAGAAGGGATACTGGTCTGTAGTTGTTGACATCGGAGGGATCGAGTGTAGGTTTTTCAGAAGGGGTGCAACTCTCGCTCTCTTGAAGACGGAAGGGACGTAGCCAGCGGTCAGGGATGAGTTGATGAGCGAGGTGAGGTAAGGGAGAAGGTCTCCGGAAATGGTCTGGAGAAGAGAGGAGGGGATAGGGTCAAGCGGGCAGGTTGTTGGGCGGCCGGCCGTCACAAGACGCGAGATTTCATCTGGAGAGAGAGGGGAGAAAGAGGTCAGAGCACAGGGTAGGGCAGTGTGAGCAGAACCAGCGGTGTCGTTTGACTTAGCAAACGAGGATCGGATGTCGTCGACCTTCTTTTCAAAATGGTTGACGAAGTCATCTGCAGAGAGGGAGGAGGGGGGAGGGGGAGGAGGATTCAGGAGGGAGGAGAAGGTGGCAAAGAGCTTCCTAGGGTTAGAGGCAGATGCTTGGAATTTAGAGTGGTAGAAAGTGGCTTTAGCAGCAGCGACAGAAGAGGAAAATGTAGAGAGGAGGGAGTGAAAGGATGCCAGGTCCGCAGGGAGGCGAGTTTTCCTCCATTTCCGCTCGGCTGCCCGGAGCCCTGTTCTGTGAGCTCGCAATGAGTCGTCGAGCCACGGAGCGGGAGGGGAGGACCGAGCCGGCCTGGAGGATAGGGGACATAGAGAGTCAAAGGATGCAGAAAGGGAGGAGAGGAGGGTTGAGGAGGCAGAATCAGGAGATAGGTTGGAGAAGGTTTGAGCAGAGGGAAGAGATGATAGGATGGAAGAGGAGAGAGTAGCGGGGGAGAGAGAGCGAAGGTTGGGACGGCGCGATACCATCCGAGTAGGGGCAGTGTGGGAAGTGTTGGATGAGAGCGAGAGGGAAAAGGATACAAGGTAGTGGTCGGAGACTTGGAGGGAGTTGCAATGAGGTTAGTGGAAGAACAGCATCTAGTAAAGATGAGGTCGAGCGTATTGCCTGCCTTGTGAGTAGGGGGAAGGTGAGAGGGAGAGGTCAAAAGAGGAGAGGAGTGGAAAGAAGGAGGCAGAGAGGAATGAGTCAAAGGTAGACGTGGGGAGGTTAAAGTCGCCCAGAACTGTGAGAGGTGAGCCGTCCTCAGGAAAGGAGCTTATCAAGGCATCAAGCTCATTGATGAACTCTCCGAGGAACCTGGAGGGCGATAAATGATAAGGATGTTAAGCTTGAAAGGGCTGGTAACTGTGACAGCATGGAATTCAAAGGAGGCGATAGACAGATGGGTAAGGGGAGAAAGAGAGAATGACCACTTGGGAGAGATGAGGATCCCGGTGCCACCACCCCGCTGACCAGAAGCTCTCGGGGTGTGCGAGAACACGTGGGCGGACGAAGAGAGAGCAGTAGGAGTAGCAGTGTTATCTGTGGTGATCCATGTTTCCGTCAGTGCCAAGAAGTCGAGGGACTGGAGGGGGGCATAGGCTGAGATGAACTCTGCCTTGTTGGCCGCAGATCGGCAGTTCCAGAGGCTACCGGAGACCTGGAACTCCACGTGGGTCGTGCGCGCTGGGACCACCAGATTAGGGTGGCCTAAACGCGGTGTGGAGCGTTTGTATGGTCTGTGCAGAGAGGAGAGAACAGGGATAGACAGACACATAGTTGACAGGCTACAGAAGAGGCTACGCTAATGCAAAGGAGATTGGAATGACAAGTGGACTACACGTCTCGAATGTTCAGAAAGTTGAGCTTACGTAGCAAGAATCTTATTGACTAAAATGATTAAAAATGATACAGTACTGCTGAAGTAGGCTAGCTGGCAGTGGCTGCGTTGTTGACTTTGTAGGCTAGCTGGCAGTGGCTGCGTTGTTGATTCGGGGGCTAGCTGGCTAGCTAGCAGTGTTGATTACGTTACGTTGCGTTAAAAGAACGACAATAGCTGGCTAGGTAACCTAGAAAATCGCTCTAGACTACACAATTATCTTTGATACAGAGACGGCTATGTAGCTAGCTATGTAGCTAGCTACGATCAAACAAATCAAACTGTTGTACTGTAATGAGATGAAATGAAAATGTGATACTACCTGTGGAGCGAGGCGGAATGCGACCGGGTTGTTGAGTTCTAATCGGTAGACGTTGGCTAGCTGTTGGCTAGCTAGCAGTGTCTCCTACGTTAAGGACGACAAATAGCTGGCTAGCTAACCTCGGTAAATTAAGATAATCACTCTAAAAACTACACACTCTAAACTACACAATTATCTTGGATACGAAGACAGCAAAGACAACTATGTAGCTAGCTAACACTACACTAATCAAGTCGTTTAGTTGAGGGTAATAGTTTCTACAGTGCTGCTATTCTTATTGACTAAAATGATTAAAAATGATACAGTACTGCTGAAGTAGGCTAGCTGGCAGTGGCTGCGTTGTTGACTTTGTAGGCTAGCTGGCAGTGGCTGCGTTGTTGATTCAGGGGCTAGCTGGCTAGCTAGCAGTGTTGATTACGTTACGTTGCGTTAAAAGAACGACAATAGCTGGCTAGGTAACCTAGAAAATCGCTCTAGACTACACAAGCTAAGAAGAAATTGCTAAGATTAGACAAATCAAACTGTTGTACTATAATGAAATGTAATGAAATGTAATGAAAAGTTATACTACCTGCAGACCGAAGTGCAGACCGAAGTGCGGATGCGAC
>NW_027036846.1:8094-16093 GCF_034236695.1 Oncorhynchus nerka | reverse complement strand
TTTAAATACCCCTAGACAGTATGGATAATGATCAGGTAGAACAGGTTTAAATACCCCTATACAGTATGGATAATGACCAGGTAGAACAGAACAGATTTAAATACCCCTAGACAGTATGGATAATGACCAGGCAGAACAGGTTTAAATACCCCTAGACAGTATGGATAATGACCAGGCAGAACAGATTTAAATACCCCTAGACAGTATGGATAATGACCAGGTAGAACAGATTTAAATACCCCTAGACAGTATGGATAATGACCAGGTAGAACAGAACAGATTTAAATACCCCTAGACAGTATGGATAATGACCAGGTAGAACAGAACAGATTTAAATACCCCTAGACAGTATGGATAATGATCAGGTAGAACAGAACAGATTTAAATACCCCTAGACAGTATGGATAATGATCAGGTAGAACAGGTTTAAATACCCCTAGACAGTATGATAATGATCAGGCAGAACAGATTTAAATACCCTAGACAGTATGGATAATGACCAGGTAGAACAGAACAGATTTAAATACCCCTAGACAGTATGGATAATGACCAGGTAGAACAGAACAGATTTAAATACCCCCAGACAGTATGATAATGATCAGGTAGAACAGAACAGATTTAAATACCCCTAGACAGTATGGATAATGACCAGGTAGAACAGATTTAAATACCCCCAGACAGTATGGATAATGATCAGGTAGAACAGATTTAAATACCCCTAGACAGTATGGATAATAACCAGGTAGAACAGAACAGATTTAAATACCCCTAGACAGTATGGATAATGACCAGGTAGAACAGAACAGGATTTAAATACCCCTAGACAGTATGGATAATGACCAGGTAGAACAGAACAGATTTAAATACCCTAGACAGTATGGATAATGACCAGGTAGAACAGAACAGATTTAAATACCCCTAGACAGTATGGATAATGACCAGGTAGAACAGAACAGATTTAAATACCCCTAGACAGTATGGATAATGACCAGGTAGAACAGAAATTAGACAGTATGGATAATGATCAGGTAGAACAGAACAGATTTAAATACCCTAGACAGTATGGATAATGACCAGGTAGAACAGAACAGATTTAAATACCCCTAGACAGTATGGATAATGACCAGGTAGAACAGAACAGATTTAAATACCCCTAGACAGTATGGATAATGATCAGGTAGAACAGATTTAAATACCCCTAGACAGTATGGATAATGACCAGGTAGAACAGAACAGATTTAAATACCCCTAGACAGTATGGATAATGACCAGGTAGAACAGGTTTAAATACCCCTAGACAGTATGGATAATGACCAGGTAGAACAGATTTAAATACCCCTAGACAGTATGGATAATGACCAGGTAGAACAGATTTAAATACCCCTAGACAGTATGGATAATGACCAGGTAGAACAGAACAGATTTAAATACCCCTAGACAGTATGGATAATGACCAGGCAGAACAGATTTAAATACCCCTAGACAGTATGGATAATGACCAGGCAGAACAGGTTTAAATACCCCTAGACAGTATGGATAATGACCAGGCAGAACAGATTTAAATACCCCTAGACAGTATGGATAATGACCAGGTAGAACAGATTTAAATACCCCTAGACAGTATGGATAATGACCAGGTAGAACAGATTTAAATACCCCTAGACAGTATGGATAATGACCAGGTAGAACAGAACAGATTTAAATACCCTAGACAGTATGGATAATGACCAGGTAGAACAGAAAATAACCCTAGACAGTATGGATAATGACCAGGCAGAACAGATTTAAATACCCTAGACAGATGGATAATGACCAGGCAGAACAGAACAGAGATTTAAATACCCTAGACAGTATGGATAATGACCAGGCAGAACAGAACAGATTTAAATACCCCTAGACAGTATGGATAATGACCAGGCAGAACAGATTTAAATACCCCTAGACAGTATGGATAATGACCAGGTAGAACAGATTTAAATACCCCTAGACAGTATGGATAATGATCAGGCAGAACAGAACAGATTTAAATACCCCTAGACAGTATGGATAATGACCAGGTAGAACAGAACAGATTTAAATACCCCTAGACAGTATGGATAATGATCAGGTAGAACAGAACAGATTTAAATACCCCTAGACAGTATGGATAATGATCAGGTAGAACAGAACAGATTTAAATACCCCTAGACAGTATGGATAATGACCAGGTAGAACAGATTTAAATACCCCTAGACAGTATGGATAATGACCAGGTAGAACAGATTTAAATACCCCTAGACAGTATGGATAATGATCAGGTAGAACAGGTTTAAATACCCCTAGACAGTATGGATAATGACCAGGTAGAACAGAACAGGTTTAAATACCCCTAGACAGTATGGATAATGATCAGGTAGAACAGAACAGATTTAAATACCCCTAGACAGTATGGATAATGACCAGGTAGAACAGAACAGATTTAAATACCCCTAGACAGTATGGATAATGACCAGGTAGAACAGGTTTAAATACCCCTAGACAGTATGGATAATGACCAGGTAGAACAGATTTAAATACCCCTAGACAGTATGGATAATGACCAGGTAGAACAGAACAGATTTAAATACCCCTAGACAGTATGGATAATGATCAGGTAGAACAGATTTAAATACCCCTAGACAGTATGGATAATGACCCCAGCAGAACAGAACAGATTTAAATACCCCTAGACAGTATGGATAATGATCAGGCAGAACAGAACAGATTTAAATACCCCTAGACAGTATGGATAATGACCAGGTAGAACAGATTTAAATACCCTAGACAGTATGGATAATGATCAGGTAGAACAGGTTTAAATACCCTAGACCCAGGTAGAACAGATTTAAATACCCCTAGACAGTATGGATAATGATCAGGTAGAACAGATTTAAATACCCTAGACAGTATGGATAATGACCAGGTAGAACAGATTTAAATACCCCTAGACAGTATGGATAATGATCAGGTAGAACAGAACAGATTTAAATACCCTAGTATGGATAATGATCAGAACAGAACAGATTTAAATACCCCTAGACAGTATGGATAATGATCAGGCAGAACAGAACAGATTTAAATACCCCTAGACAGTATGGATAATGATCAGGTAGAACAGATTTAAATACCCCTAGACAGTATGGATAATGACCAGGTAGAACAGATTTAAATACCCCTAGACAGTATGGATAATAACCAGGTAGAACAGAACAGATTTAAATATCCCTAGACAGTATGGATAATGATCAGGTAGAACAGATTTAAATACCCCTAGACAGTATGGATAATGATCAGGCAGAACAGAACAGATTTAAATACCCCTAGACAGTATGGATAATGATCAGGTAGAACAGGTTTAAATACCCTAGACAGTATGGATAATGACCAGATTTAAATACCCCTAGCAGACCAGGTAGAAACAGATTTAAATACCCCTAGACAGTATGGATAATGACCAGGTAGAACAGAACAGATTTAAATACCCCTAGACAGTATGGATAATGACCAGGTAGAACAGAACAGATTTAAATACCCCTAGACAGTATGGATAATGACCAGGTAGAACAGAACAGATTTAAATACCCCTAGACAGTATGGATAATGACCAGGTAGAACAGAACAGATTTAAATACCCCTAGACAGTATGGATAATGACCAGGTAGAACAGAACAGATTTAAATACCCCTAGACAGTATGGATAATGACCAGGTAGAACAGAACAGATTTAAATACCCCTAGACAGTATGGATAATGACCAGGTAGAACAGAACAGATTTAAATACCCCTAGACAGTATGGATAATGACCAGGTAGAACAGAACAGATTTAAATACCCCCCACAGTATGGATAATGACCAGGTAGAACAGAACAGATTTAAATACCCCTAGACAGTATGGATAATGACCAGGTAGAACAGAACAGATTTAAATACCCCTAGACAGTATGGATAATGACCAGGTAGAACAGATTTAAATACCCCTAGACAGTATGGATAATGACCAGGTAGAACAGAACAGATTTAAATACCCCTAGACAGTATGGATAATGATCAGGCAGAACAGAACAGATTTAAATACCCCTAGACAGTATGGATAATGACCAGGTAGAACAGATTTAAATACCCCTAGACAGTATGGATAATAATCAGGTAGAACAGAACAGATTTAAATACCCCTAGACAGTATGGATAATGATCAGGTAGAACAGAACAGATTTAAATACCCCTAGACAGTATGGATAATGACCAGGTAGAACAGAACAGATTTAAATACCCCTAGACAGTATGGATAATGATCAGGTAGAACAGATTTAAATACCCCTAGACAGTATGGATAATGACCAGGTAGAACAGAACAGATTTAAATACCCCTAGACAGTATGGATAATGACCAGGTAGAACAGAACAGATTTAAATACCCCTAGACAGTATGGATAATGATCAGGTAGAACAGATTTAAATACCCCTAGACAGTATGGATAATGACCAGGTAGAACAGAACAGATTTAAATACCCCTAGACAGTATGGATAATGACCAGGTAGAACAGAACAGATTTAAATACCCCTAGACAGTATGGATAATGATCAGGTAGAACAGATTTAAATACCCCTAGACAGTATGGATAATAACCAGGTAGAACAGAACAGATTTAAATACCCCTAGACAGTATGGATAATGACCAGGTAGAACAGATTTAAATACCCCTAGACAGTATGGATAATGATCAGGTAGAACAGATTGAAATACCCCTAGACAGTATGGATAATGATCAGGTAGAACAGATTTAAATACCCCTAGACAGTATGGATAATGATCAGGTAGAACAGAACAGATTTAAATACCCCTAGACAGTATGGATAATGATCAGGCAGAACAGAACAGGTTTAAATACCCCTAGACAGTATGGATAATGACCAGGTAGAACAGAACAGGTTTAAATACCCCTAGACAGTATGGATAATGATCAGGTAGAACAGAACAGATTTAAATACCCCTAGACAGTATGGATAATGATCAGGTAGAACAGAACAGGTTTAAATACCCCTAGACAGTATGGATAATGATCAGGTAGAACAGAACAGATTTAAATACCCCTAGACAGTATGGATAATGATCAGGCAGAACAGGTTTAAATACCCCTAGACAGTATGGATAATGACCAGGCAGAACAGAACAGGTTTAAATACCCCTAGACAGTATGGATAATGACCAGGCAGAACAGATTTAAATACCCCTAGACAGTATGGATAATGATCAGGTAGAACAGATTTAAATACCCCTAGACAGTATGGATAATGACCAGGTAGAACAGATTTAAATACCCCTAGACAGTATGGATAATGACCAGGTAGAACAGATTTAAATACCCCTAGACAGTATGGATAATGACCAGGTAGAACAGAACAGATTTAAATACCCTAGTATGGATAATGACCAGGTAGACAGAACAGATTTAAATACCCCTAGACAGTATGGATAATGACCAGGTAGAACAGAACAGATTTAAATACCCCTAGACAGTAACAGAGAACAGAACAGATTTAAATACCCCTAGACAGTATGGATAATGACCAGGTAGAACAGAACAGATTTAAATACCCCTAGACAGTATGGATAATGACCAGGTAGAACAGAACAGATTTAAATACCCCTAGACAGTATGGATAATGACCAGGTAGAACAGAACAGATTTAAATACCCCTAGACAGTATGGATAATGACCAGGTAGAACAGAACAGATTTAAATACCCCTAGACAGTATGGATAATGACCAGGTAGAACAGAACAGATTTAAATACCCCTAGACAGTATGGATAATGACCAGGTAGAACAGAACAGATTTAAATACCCCTAGACAGTATGGATAATGACCAGGTAGAACAGATTTAAATACCCCTAGACAGTATGGATAATGACCAGGTAGAACAGAACAGATTTAAATACCCCTAGACAGTATGGATAATGATCAGGCAGAACAGAACAGATTTAAATACCCCTAGACAGTATGGATAATGATCAGGTAGAACAGAACAGATTTAAATACCCCTAGACAGTATGGATAATAATCAGGTAGAACAGAACAGATTTAAATACCCCTAGACAGTATGGATAATGATCAGGTAGAAACAGATTTAAATACCCCTAGACAGTATGGATAATGACCAGGTAGAACAGAACAGATTTAAATACCCCTAGACAGTATGGATAATGATCAGGTAGAACAGATTTAAATACCCCTAGACAGTATGGATAATGACCAGGTAGAACAGAACAGATTTAAATACCCCTAGACAGTATGGATAATGACCAGGCAGAACAGAACAGATTTAAATACCCTAGACAGTATGGATAATGATCAGGTAGAACAGATTTAAATACCCCTAGACAGTATGGATAATGACCAGGTAGAACAGAACAGATTTAAATACCCCTAGACAGTATGGATAATGACCAGGTAGAACAGAACAGATTTAAATACCCCTAGACAGTATGGATAATGATCAGGTAGAACAGATTTAAATACCCCTAGACAGTATGGATAATAACCAGGTAGAACAGAACAGATTTAAATACCCCTAGACAGTATGGATAATGACCAGGTAGAACAGATTTAAATACCCCTAGACAGTATGGATAATGATCAGGTAGAACAGATTGAAATACCCCTAGACAGTATGGATAATGATCAGGTAGAACAGATTTAAATACCCCTAGACAGTATGGATAATGACCAGGTAGAACAGGTTTAAATACCCCTAGACAGTATGGATAATGACCAGGTAGAACAGAACAGGTTTAAATACCCCTAGACAGTATGGATAATGATCAGGTAGAACAGAACAGATTTAAATACCCCTAGACAGTATGGATAATGATCAGGTAGAACAGAACAGGTTTAAATACCCCTAGACAGTATGGATAATGATCAGGTAGAACAGATTTAAATACCCCTAGACAGTATGGATAATGATCAGGCAGAACAGGTTTAAATACCCCTAGACAGTATGGATAATGACCAGGCAGAACAGAACAGGTTTAAATACCCCTAGACAGTATGGATAATGACCAGGCAGAACAGATTTAAATACCCCTAGACAGTATGGATAATGATCAGGTAGAACAGATTTAAATACCCCTAGACAGTATGGATAATGACCAGGTAGAACAGATTTAAATACCCCTAGACAGTATGGATAATGACCAGGTAGAACAGATTTAAATACCCCTAGACAGTATGGATAATGACCAGGCAGACATATTTAAATACCCCTAGACAGTATGGATAATGACCAGGTAGAACAGAACAGATTTAAATACCCCTAGACAGTATGGATAATGATCAGGCAGAACAGAACAGATTTAAATACCCCTAGACAGTATGGATAATGACCAGGCAGACATATTTAAATACCCCTAGACAGTATATAAAGGGTGTACCGGTCCCAGTAGCTGCGTCCTCTGGGAAAGTACTCCAGGTTGACCCGCCGTACCATCCAATGTAGAGGGTGTGTTAGGAGAGTCTCCTCCCCAGGGATCAGTCTCCACAGACTGGGTTCCAGCTGGAGGGGAACCAGCAGGCACGCATGGTCCGCTCTCACCACCTAGACAGACAACATGACCAGCTTCATCACTACGAGAACAACTAGCTTCATCCCCACCTAGACAGACAACATGACCATCTTCATCACCACCTAGACAGACAACATGACCAGCTTCATCACCACCAGAACAACTAGCTTCATCCCCACCTAGACAGACAACATGAACATCTTCATCACCACCTAGACAGACAACATGACCAGCTTCATCACCACCTAGACAGACAACACGACCAGCTTCATCACCACCTAGACAGACAACACATGACCAGCTTCATCACCACCAGAACAACTAGCTTCATCACCACCTAGACAGACACAACATGACCAGCTTCATCACCACCTACAAGAGGCTGAGTGGCGTTTCAAAATATTACATTACT
>NW_027036846.1:0-7594 GCF_034236695.1 Oncorhynchus nerka | reverse complement strand
ATCTACAGTATCAATATTACAGGAGATCTACAGTATCAATATTACAGGAGATCTACAGTATCAATATCACAGGAGATCTACAGTATCAATATTACAGGAGATCTACAGTATCAATATTACAGGAGATCTACAGTATCAATATCACAGGAGATCTACAGTATCAATATCACAGGAGATCTACAGTATCAATATTACAGGAGATCTACAGTATCAATATTACCAATATTACAGGAGATCTACAGTGTCAATATTACAGGAGATCTACAGTATATCACAGTATCAATATTACAGGAGATCTACAGTATATCACAGTATCAATATCACAGGAGATCTACAGTATCGATATTACAGGAGATCTACAGTATCAATATTACAGGACATCTACAGTATATCACAGTATCGATATTACAGGAGATCTACAGTATCAATATTACAAGACATCTACAGTATATCACAGTATCGATATTACAGTATATCACAGTATCAATATTACAGGAGATCTACAGTATCAATATCACAGGAGATCTACAGTATCACTATTACAGGAGATATACAGTATATCACAGTATCAATATTACAGGAGATCTACAGTATAAATATTACAGGAGATCTACAGTATCAATATTACAGGAGATATACAGTATATCACAGTATCAATATCACAGGAGATCTACAGTATCAATATTACAGGAGATCTACAGTATCAATATCACAGGAGATCTACAGTATCAATATCACAGGAGATCTACAGTATCTATATCACAGTAGATCTACAGTATCTATATTACAGGAGATCTACAGTATCAATATCACAGGAGATCTACAGTATCTATATTACAGGAGATCTACAGTATCAATATCACAGGAGATCTACAGTATCAATATTACAGGAGATCTACAGTATCAATATCACAGGAGATCTACAGTATCAATATCACAGGATATATACAGTATCAATATTACAGGAGATCTACAGTATCAATATTACAGGAGATCTACAGGAGATATAAGGTATATCACAGTATCAATATTACAGAGCATCTACAGTATAAACATATTACAGGAGATCTACAGTATCAATATTACAGGAGATATATATATATCACAGTATCAATATCACAGGAGACCTACAGTATCAATATTACAGAGATCTACAGTATCAATATTACAGGAGATCTACAGTATCAATATTACAGGAGATCTACAGTATCAATATTACAGGAGATCTACAGTATCAATATCACAGGAGATCTACAGTATCAATATCACAGGAGATCTACTTTCGTATCAATATCACAGGAGATCTACAGTATCAATATTACAGGAGATCTACAGTATCAATATCACAGGAGATCTACAGCATTTGACATTACAGGAGATCTACAGAATACATCACAGGAGCATCTACAGTATCAATATTACAGGAGATCTACAGTATCAATATTACAGGAGATCTACAGTATCTATATCGCTGCGAGATCTACAGTATCAATATTACAGAGATCTACAGTATCAATATCACAGGAGATCTACAGTATCAATATTACAGGAGATCTACAGTATCAATATTACAGGAGATCTACAGTATTACAGGAAGTCTACAGTATATCACAGTATCTAATACACATCAGGAGATCTACTGTACAGTATATCACAGTATCAATATTACAGGAGTCTACAGTATCAATATTACAGGAGATCTACAGTATCAATATCACAGGAGAGTATCAATATTACAGGAGATCTACAGTATCAATATCACAGGAGATCTACAGTATCAATATTACAGGAGATCTACAGTATCAATATCACAGGAGATCTACAGTATCAATATTACAGGAGATCTACAGTATCAATATTACAGGAGATCTACAGTATATCACAGTATCAATATTACAGGAGATCTACAGTATCAATATTACAGGAGATCTACAGTATCAATATTACAGGAGATCTACAGTATCAATATTACAGGAGATCTACAGTATCAATATTACAGGAGATCTACAGTATCAATATTACAGGAGATCTACAGTATATCACAGTATCAATATTACAGGAGATCTACAGTATCAATATTACAGGAGTAATGTAATATTTTGAAACGCCACTCAGCCTCTTGTAGGTGGTGATGAAGCTGGTCATGTTGTGTCTGTCTAGGTGGTGATGAAGCTAGTTGTTCTGGTGGTGATGAAGCTGGTCATGTTGTCTGTCTAGGTGGTGATGAAGCTGGTCATGTGTCTGTCTAGGTGGTGATGAAGCTAGTTGTTCTGGTGGTGATGAAGCTGGTCATGTTGTCTGTCTAGGTGGTGATGAAGCTAGTTGTTCTGGTGGTGATGAAGCTGGTCATGTGTCTGTCTAGGTGGTGATGAAGCTGGTCATGTTGTCTGTCTAGGTGGTGATGAAGCTGGTTGTGTTGTCTGTCTAGGTGGTGATGAAGCTGGTCATGTTGTCTGTCTAGGTGGTGATGAAGCTGGTCATGTGTCTGTCTAGGTGGTGATGAAGCTGGTCATGTTGTCTGTCTAGGTGGTGATGAAGCTAGTCATGTGTCTGTCTAGGTGGTGATGAAGCTGGTTGTGTTGTCTGTCTAGGTGGTGATGAAGCTGGTCATGTTGTCTGTCTAGGTGGTGATTAAGCTGGTTGTGTTGTCTGTCTAGGTGGTGATGAAGCTGGTCATGTTGTCTGTCTAGGTGGTGATGAAGCTGGTCATGTTGTCTGTCTAGGTGGTGATGAAGCTGGTCATGTGTCTGTTCAGGTGGTGATGAGTTTGGTCATGTTGTCTGGTTCAGGTGGTGAATGAAGCTAGTCATGTGTCTGTCTAGGTGATGAAGCTGGTTGTGTTGTCTGTCTAGGTGGTGATGAAGTTGGTCATGTTGTCTGTCTAGGTGGTGATGAAGATGGTCATGTTGGGTTCGTCTAGGTGGTGATGAAGCTGGTTGTGTTGTTCAAGGTTCAGGTGGTGATGAAGCTGGTCATGTTGTCTGTCTAGGTGGTGATGAAGCTGGTCATGTGTCTGTCCAGGTGATGAAGGTCATGTTGTCTGTCTAGGTGGTGATGAAGCTAGTCATGTGTCTGTCTAGGTGGTGATGAAGCTGGTTGTGTTGTCTGTCTAGGTGGTGATGAAGCTGGTCATGTTGTCTGTCTAGGTGGTGATGAAGATGGTCATGTTGTCTGTCTAGGTGGTGATGAAGCTAGTTGTTCTGGTGGTGATGAAGCTGGTCATGTTGTCTGTCTAGGTGGTGATGAAGCTGGTCATGTGTCTGTCTAGGTGGTGATGAAGCTAGTTGTTCTGGTGGTGATGAAGCTGGTCATGTTGTCTGTCTAGGTGGTGATGAAGCTAGTTGTTCTGGTGGTGATGAAGCTGGTCATGTGTCTGTCTAGGTGGTGATTAAGCTGGTCATGTTGTCTGTCTAGGTGGTGATGAAGCTGGTTGTGTTGTCTGTCTAGGTGGTGATGAAGCTGGTCATGTTGTCTGTGTAGGTGGTGATGAAGCTGGTCATGTGTCTGTCTAGGTGGTGATGAAGCTGGTCATGTTGTCTGTCTAGGTGGTGATGAAGCTAGTCATGTGTCTGTCTAGGTGGTGATGAAGCTGGTTGTGTTGTCTGTCTAGGTGGTGATGAAGATGGTCATGTTGTCTGTCTAGGTGGTGATGAAGATGGTCATGTTGTCTGTCTAGGTGGTGATGAAGCTAGTTGTTCTGGTGGTGATGAAGCTGGTCATGTGTCTTTCTAGGTGGTGATGAAGCTGGTCATGTGTCTGTCTAGGTGGTGATGAAGCTGGTCATGTTGTCTGTCTAGGTGGTGATGAAGCTGGTCGTGTTGTGTCTGTAGGTGGTGATGAAGCTGGTCATGTGTCTGTCTAGGTGGTGATGAAGCTAGTTGTTCTGGTGGTGATGAAGCTGGTCATGTGTCTGTCTAGGTGGTGATGAAGCTGGTCATGTTGTGTCTGTCTAGGTGGTGATGAAGGTAGTTGTTCTGGTGGTGATGAAGCTGGTCATGTTGTCTGTCTAGGTGGTGATGAAGCTAGTTGTTCTGGTGGTGATGAAGCTGGTCATGTGTCTGTCTAGGTGGTGATGAAGCTGGTCATGTTGTCTGTCTAGGTGGTGATGAAGCTGGTCATGTTGTCTGTCTAGGTGGTGATGAAGCTGGTCATGTTGTCTGTCTAGGTGGTGATGAAGCTGGTCATGTGTCTGTCTAGGTGGTGATGAAGCTAGTTGTTCTGGTGGTGATGAAGCTGGTCATGTTGTCTGTCTAGGTTGTGATGAAGCTAGTTGTTCTGGTGGTGATGAAGCTGGTCATGTTGTCTGTCTAGGTGGTGATGAAGCTGGTCGTGTTGTCTGTCTAGGTGGTGATGAAGCTGGTCATGTTGTCTGTCTAGGTGGTGATGAAGATGGTCATGTTGTCTGTCTAGGTGGTGATGAAGCTGGTCATGTTGTCTGTCTAGGTGGTGATGAAGCTGGTTGTGTTGTCTGTCTAGGTGGTGATGAAGCTGGTCATGTTGTCTGTCTAGGTGGTGATGAAGATGGTCATGTTGTCTGTCTAGGTGGTGATGAAGATGGTCATGTTGTCTGTCTAGGTGGTGATGAAGCTGGTTGTGTTGTCTGTCTAGGTGGTGATGAAGCTGGTCATGTTGTCTGTCTAGGTGGTGATGAAGCTGGTCATGTTGTCTGTCTAGGTGGTGATGAAGCTAGTTGTTCTGGTAGTGATGAAGCTGGTCATGTTGTCTGTCTAGGTGGTGATGAAGCTAGTTGTTCTGGTGGTGATGAAGCTGGTCATGTGTGTCTGTCTAGGTGGTGATGAAGCTAGTTGTTCTGGTGGTGATGAAGCTGGTCATGTTGTCTGTCTAGGTGGTGATGAAGATGGTCATGTTGTCTGTCTAGGTGGTGATGAAGATGGTCATGTTGTCTGTCTAGGTGGTGATGAAGATGGTCATGTTGTCTGTCTAGGTGGTGATGAAGCTAGTTGTTCTGGTGGTGATGAAGCTGGTCATGTGTCTGTCTAGGTGGTGATGAAGCTGGTCATGTTGTCTGTCTAGGTGGTGATGAAGCTGGTCATGTTGTCTGTCTAGGTGGTGATGAAGCTGGTCGTGTTGTGTCTGTAGGTGGTGATGAAGCTGGTCATGTGTCTGTCTAGGTGGTGATGAAGCTAGTTGTTCTGGTGGTGATGAAGCTGGTCATGTGTCTGTCTAGGTGGTGATGAAGCTGGTCATGTTGTGTCTGTCTAGGTGGTGATGAAGGTAGTTGTTCTGGTGGTGATGAAGCTGGTCATGTTGTCTGTCTAGGTGGTGATGAAGCTGGTCATGTGTCTGTCTAGGTGGTGATGAAGCTGGTCATGTTGTCTGTCTAGGTGGTGATGAAGCTGGTCATGTTGTCTGTCTAGGTGGTGATGAAGCTGGTCATGTGTCTGTCTAGGTGGTGATGAAGCTGGTCATGTTGTCTGTCTAGGTGGTGATGAAGCTGGTCATGTTGTCTGTCTAGGTGGTGATGAAGCTGGTCATGTGTCTGTCTAGGTGGTGATGAAGCTAGTTGTTCTGGTGGTGATGAAGCTGGTCATGTTGTCTGTCTAGGTTGTGATGAAGCTAGTTGTTCTGGTGGTGATGAAGCTGGTCATGTTGTCTGTCTAGGTGGTGATGAAGCTGGTCGTGTTGTCTGTCTAGGTGGTGATGAAGCTGGTCATGTTGTCTGTCTAGGTGGTGATGAAGATGGTCATGTTGTCTGTCTAGGTGGTGATGAAGCTGGTCATGTTGTCTGTCTAGGTGGTGATGAAGCTGGTTGTGTTGTCTGTCTAGGTGGTGATGAAGCTGGTCATGTTGTCTGTCTAGGTGGTGATGAAGCTGGTCATGTTGTCTGTCTAGGTGGTGATGAAGATGGTCATGTTGTCTGTCTAGGTGGTGATGAAGCTGGTTGTGTTGTCTGTCTAGGTGGTGATGAAGCTGGTCATGTTGTCTGTCTAGGTGGTGATGAAGATGGTCATGTTGTCTGTCTAGGTGGTGATGAAGCTAGTTGTTCTGGTGGTGATGAAGCTGGTCATGTTGTCTGTCTAGGTGGTGATGAAGCTAGTTGTTCTGGTGGTGATGAAGCTGGTCATGTTGTCTGTCTAGGTGGTGATGAAGCTGGTCATGTTGTCTGTCTAGGTGGTGATGAAGATGGTCATGTTGTCTGTCTAGGTGGTGATGAAGATGGTCATGTTGTCTGTCTAGGTGGTGATGGAGCTGGTTGTGTTGTCTGTCTAGGTGGTGATGAAGCTGGTCATGTTGTCTGTCTAGGTGGTGATGAAGCTGGTCATGTTGTCTGTCTAGGTGGTGATGAAGCTAGTTGTTCTGGTAGTGATGAAGCTGGTCATGTTGTCTGTCTAGGTGGTGATGAAGCTGGTCATGTTGTCTGTCTAGGTGGTGATGAAGATGGTCATGTTGTCTGTCTAGGTGGTGATGAAGCTAGTTGTTCTGGTGGTGATGAAGCTGGTCATGTGTCTGTCTAGGTGGTGATGAAGCTAGTTGTTCTGGTGGTGATGAAGCTGGTCATGTTGTCTGTCTAGGTGGTGATGAAGCTAGTTGTTCTGGTGGTGATGAAGCTGGTCATGTTGTCTGTCTAGGTGGTGATGAAGCTGGTCATGTTGTCTGTCTAGGTGGTGATGAAGCTAGTTGTTCTGGTGGTGATGAAGCTGGTCATGTTGTCTGTCTAGGTGGTGATGAAGCTAGTTGTTCTGGTGGTGATGAAGCTGGTCGTGTTGTCTGTCTAGGTGGTGATGAAGCTGGTCATGTTGTCTGTCTAGGTGGTGATGAAGCTAGTTGTTCTGGTGGTGATGAAGCTGGTCATGTTGTCTGTCTAGGTGGTGAGAGCGGACCATGCGTGCCTGCTGGTTCCCCTCCAGCTGGAACCCAGTCTGTGGAGACTGATCCCTGGGGAGGAGACTCTCCTAACACACCCTCTACATTGGATGGTACGGCGGGTCAACCTGGAGTACTTCCCCAGAGGACGCAGCTACTGGGACCGGTACACCCTTTATATACTGTCTAGGGGTATTTAAATATGTCTGCCTGGTCATTATCCATACTGTCTAGGGGTATTTAAATCTGTTCTGTTCTGCCTGATCATTATCCATACTGTCTAGGGGTATTTAAATCTGTTCTGTTCTACCTGGTCATTATCCATACTGTCTAGAGGTATTTAAATATGTTCTGCCTGGTCATTATCCATACTGTCTAGGGGTATTTAAATCTGTTCTACCTGGTCATTATCCATACTGTCTAGGGGTATTTAAATCTGTTCTACCTGGTCATTATCCATACTGTCTAGGAGTATTTAAATCTGTTCTACCTGATCATTATCCATACTGTCTAGGGGTATTTAAACCTGTTCTGCCTGGTCATTATCCATACTAGTCTAGGGGTATTTAAACCTGTTCTGTTCTGCCTGGTCATTATCCATACTGTCTAGGGGTATTTAAATCTGTTCTACCTGGATCATTATCCATACTGTCTAGGGGTATTTAAATCTGTTCTGCCTGAGTCATTATCCATACTGTCTAGGGGTATTTAAAATCTATTCTGTTCTGCCTGGTCATTATCCATACTGTCTAGGGGTATTTAAATCTGT
>NW_027036845.1:0-16092 GCF_034236695.1 Oncorhynchus nerka | reverse complement strand
GGTTTAGGGTTGAGCTGGGATGTGGACATTAAACTAGGGTTAGGTTTAGGGTTGAGCTGGGATGTGGACATTAAACTAGGGTTAGGTTTAGGGTTGAGCTGGGATGTGGACATTAAACTAGGTTTAGGTGGTTGAGCTGGGATGTTGACATTAAACTAGGGTTAGGTTTAGGGTTGAGCTGGGATGTGGACATTAAACTAGGTTTAGGTTGGTTGAGCTGGGATGTTGACATTAAACTAGGGTTAGGTTTAGGGTTGAGCTGGGATGTGGACATTAAACTAGGTTTAGGGTTGAGCTGGGATGTGGACATTAAACTAGGGTTAGGTTTAGGGTTGAGCTGGGATGTGGACATTAAACTAGAGTTTAGGGTTGAGCTGGGATGTGGACATTGAACTAGGGTTAGGTTTAGGGTTGAGCTGGGATGTGGACATTAAACTAGGTTTAGGATTGAGCTAGGATGTGGACATTAAACTAGGGTTAGGTTTAGGGTTGAGCTGGGATGTGGACACTAAACTAGGTTTAGGGTTGAGCTGGGATGTTGACATTAAGCAGGGTTAGGCTTAGGGTTGAGCTGGGATGTGGACATTAAACTAGGTTTATGGTTGAGCTGGGATGTGGACATTAAACTAGGGTTAGGTTTAAGTTGAGCACTGGGATGTGGACATTAAACTAGGTTTAGGATTGAGCTGGGATGCATAAACTAGGAGGTTTAGTGGACATTAAACTAGGTTTAGGTTTAGAGCTGGGATGTTGACATTAAAACTAGGTTTAGGTTTAGGGTTGAGCTGGGATGTGGACATTAAACTAGGTTTAGGTTTAGGGTTGAGCTGGGATGTTGACATTAAACTAGGTTTAGGGTTGAGCTGGGATGTGGACATTAAACTAGGGTTAGGTTTATGGTTGAGCTGGGATGTGGACATTAAACTAGGGTTAGGTTTAGGGTTGAGCTGGGATGTGGACATTAAACTAGGGGTTTTTTAGGTTGAGCTGGGATGTGGACATTAAACTAGGGTTAGGTTTAGGGTTGAGCTGGGATGTGGACATTAAACTATGTTTAGGTTGAGCTGGGATGTTATATTAAACTAGGTTAGCTAGGGTTGAGCTGGGATTTTAAACTAGGTTTATGGTTGAGCTGATGTGGACATTAATCTAGGGTTAGGTTTAACTAGGGGGTTTGAGCTGGGATGTGGACATTGCACTATGGACATTAAACTAGGTTTAGGTTTGAGCTGGGATGTTGACATTAAACTAGGTTTAGGGTTGGAGCTGGGATGTTGACATTGAACTAGGTTAGGTTTAGGGTTGAGCTGGGATGTGGACATTAAACCAGGTTTAGGGTTGAGCTGGATGTGGACATTGAACTAGGGTTAGGTTTAGGGTTGAGCTGGGATGTGGACATTAAACTAGGTTAGGTTTAGGGTTGAGCTGGGATGTGGACATTGAACTAGGTTAGGTTTAGGGTTGAGCTGGGATGTGGACATTAAACTAGGTTTAGATTGAGCTGGGATGTGGACATTAAACTAGGGTTAGGTTTAGGGTTGAGCTGGGATGTGGACATTAAACTAGGGGGTTAGGTTTAGGGTCGAGCTGGGATGTGGACATTGAACTAGGTTAGGTTTAGGGTTGAGCTGGGATGTGGACATTGAACTAGGTTTAGGGTTGAGCTGGGATGTTGACATTAAACTAGGGTTAGGTTTAGGGTTGAGCTGGGATGTGGACATTAAACTAGGTTTATGGTTGAGCTGGGATGTTGACATTAAACTAGAGTTAGGTTTCAGGTTGAGCTGGATGTGGACATTAAACTAGGTTTAGGATTGAGCTGGGATGTGGACATTAAAACTAGGGTTAGGTTTAGGGTTGAGCTGGGATGTGGACATTAAACTAGGTTTAGGTTTGGGTTGAGCTGGGATGTGGACATTAAACTAGGTTTAGGTTTAGGGTTGAGCTGGGATGTGACATTAAACTAGGTTTAGGTTTAGGGTTGAGCTGGGATGTTGACATTAAACTAGGTTTAGGGTTGAGCTGGGATGTGGACATTAAACTAGGGTTAGGTTTATGGTTGAGCTGGGATGTTGACATTAAACTAGGGTTAGGTTTAGGATTGAGCTGGGATGTGGACATTAAACTAGGGTTAGGTTTAGGGTTGAGCTGATGTACATTAAACTAGGGTTAGGTTTAGGGTTGAGCTGGGATGTGGACATTAAACTAGGGTTAGGTTTAGGGTTGAGCTGGGATGTGGACATTGAACTAGGGTTAGGTTTAGGGTTGAGCTGGGATGTGGACATTAAACTAGGGTTAGGTTTAGGGTTGAGCTGGGATGTGGACACTAAACTAGGTTTAGGGTTGAGCTGGGATGTTGACATTAAACTAGGGTTAGGCTTAGGGTTGAGCTGATGTGGACATTAAACTAGGTTTATGGTTGAGCTGGGATGTGGACATTAAACTAGGTTTAGGTTTGAGCTGGGATGTTGACATTAAACTAGGTTTAGGGTTGAGCTGGGATGTGGACATTAAACTAGGTTTAGGTTTGAGCTGGGATGTTGACATTAAACTAGGTTTAGGGTTGAGCTGGGATGTGGACATTGAACTAGGTTAGGTTTAGGGGTTGAGCTGGGATGTGGACTTTAAACTAAGTTTAGGGTTGAGCTGGGATGTGGACATTGAACTAGGTTAGGTTTAGGTTGAGCGGGGATGTGGACATTGAACTAGGTTAGGTTTAGGGTTGAGCTGGATGTGGACATTAAACTAGGTTTAGGATTGAGCTGGGATGTGGACATTAAACTAGTGTTAGGTTTAGGGTTGAGCTGGGATGTGGACATTAAACTAGGGTTAGGTTTAGGGTCTTACTATGGGACATTGAACTAGGGTTAGGTTTAGGGTTGAGCTGGGATGTGGACATTGAACTAGGTTTAGGTTGAGGTTTGACATTAAACTAGGTTAGTTTAGGGTTGAGCTGGATGTGGACATTAAACTAGGGTTTATGGTTGAGCTGGGATGTGGACATTAAACTAGAGTTAGGTTTCGGGTTGAGCTGGGATGTGGACATTAAACTAGGTTTAGGATTGAGCTGGGATGGGAATATTGAGCTGGGATGTGGACATTGAATAGGGTTAGGTTTAGGGTTGTTGGGATGTTGACATTAAACTAGGTTTTAGGTTGGAGTTGGATGTTGACATTAAACTAGGTTAGGTTTATGGTTGAGCTGGGATGCTGACATTAAACTAGGTTAGGTTTAGGGTTGAGCTGGGATGTGGACATTAAACTAGGTTAGGTTAGGGTTGAGCTGGATGTGGACATTAAACTAGGTTAGGTTTAGGGTTGAGCTGGGATGTGGACATTAAATTGGGGTTGGTTTAGGGTTGAGCTGGATGTGGACATTAAACTAGGTTTAGTTTAGGTTGAGCTGGGATGTGGACATTAAACTAGGTTAGGTTTAGGGTTGAGCTGGGATGTGGACACTAAACTAGGTTTAGGGTTGAGCTGATGTTGACATTAAACTAGGGTTAGGCTTAGGCTGAGCTGGGATGTGGACATTAAACTAGGGTTAGGTTTAGGGTTGAGCTGGGATGTGGACATTAAACTAGGGTTAGGTTTAGGGTTGAGCTGGGATGTGGACATTAAACTAGGTTTAGGTTTGAGCTGGGATTTAGCATTAAACTAGGTTTAGAGCTGGGATTGGACATTGAACTAGGGTTAGGTTTAGTTGATGGGATGTGGACATTAAACTAGGTTTAGGGTTGAGCTGATGTTGACATTAAAACTTTAGGTTTAGGTTAAACTGAGTTGGGATGTTGACATTAAACTAGGGTTAGGTTTAGTTGAGCTGGGATGTGGACATTAAACTAGGTTAGGTTTAGCTTGAGCTGGGATGTGGACATTGAACTAGGGTTAGGTTTAGGGTTGAGTTGGATGTGGACATTAAACTAGGGTTAGGTTGAGCTGGGATGTGGACATTGAACTTAGGGTTAGGTTTAGGGTTGAGCTGGGATGTGGACATTAAACTAGGGTTAGGATTGAGCTGGGTTGAGCTAGGGTTACTTTGGAGGGTTAGGTTTAGGGTTGAGCTGGGATGTGGACATTAAACTAGGGTTAGGTTTTAGGGTTGAGCTGGGATGTGGACATTGAACTAGGTTAGGTTTTTGAGCTGGATGTGAGCTGGTTTAGGTTATGTGTTGACATTAAACTAGGTTAGGTTTAGGGTTGAGCTGTTTAAACTAGGTTTATGTTGAGCTGGGATGTTGACATTAAACTAGAGTTAGGTTTCGGGTTGAGGATTTTAAACTAGGGGATTGAGCTGGATGACATTAAACTAGGTTAGGTTTAGGGGTTGAGCTGGGATGTGGACATTAAACTAGGTTTAGGTTTAGGGTTGAGCTGGGATGTGGACATTAAACTAGGTTTGGGGTTGAGCTGGGATGTTGACATTAAACTAGGAGTTGGGGTTTAGGGTTGAGCTGGGATGTGGACATTAAACTAGGTTTAGGATTGAGCTGGGATGTGGACATTAAACTAGGGTTAGGTTTAGGGTTGAGCTGGGATAGTGGACATTGAACTAGGGTTATGTTTATGGTTGAGCTGGGATGTGGACATTAAACTAGGTTTAGGGTTGAGCTGGGATGTGGACATTGAACTGGGAGGTTGGAGGTTTAGGGTTGAGCTGGGATGTGGACATTAAACTAGGAGGTTAGAGTTTAGGGTTGAGCTGGGGATGTAGACATTAAGCTAGGTTTGGGTTTGAGCTGGGATGTTGACATTAAACTAGGGTTAGGTTTAGGGTTTTGCACAGGATGTGGACATTAAACTAGGGTTAGGTTTGGGATTTGAGCTGGGATGTGGACATTAAACTAGGGTTAGGTTTAGGGTTGAGCTGGGATGTGGACATTAAACTAGGGTTAGGTTTAGGGTTGAGCTGGGATGTGGACATTAGACTAGGGTTGGGTTTAGGAGATATTGAAGCAGGATGTGGACATTAGAAACTGGGTTTTAGGGTTTGAGCTGGGATGTTGACATTAAGGGTTAGGTTTAGGGTCGAGAACTGGGATGTGGTTAACTAGGTTTTTAGGGTTGAGCTGGGATGTGGACATTGAACTAGGTTTAGGGTTGAGCTGGGATGTTGACATTAAACTAGGGTTAGGTTTAGGGTTGAGCTTCAGATGTGGACATTAAGCTGGGGTTTATGAATTGGACTTCGATGTGGACATTAAAACTAAATTGGGTTTAAGGACAAACTGGGATGTATGGACATTAAACCAGGTTTAGGTTTAGGGTTGAGCTGGGATGTGGACATTATTTAGGTTTAGGTTTAGGGTTGAGCTGGGATGTGGACATTAAACTAGGTTTAGGTTTAGGGTTGAGCTGGGATGTTGACATTAAACTAGGTTTAGGTTTGAGGTTGACAGGATATGGACATTAAACTAGGTTTAGGTTATGGTTGAGCTGGGATGTTGACATTAAACTAGGTTTAGGTTTAGGGTTGAGCTGGGATGTGGACATTAAACTAGGGTTAGGTTTATGGTTTGAGCTGGGATGTTGACATTAAACTAGGGTTAGGTTTGGGTTGAGGCTGGGATGGGACATTAAACTAGGGTTAAGGTTTAGGGTTGAGCTGGGATGTGGACATTAAACTAGGGTTAGGTTTAGGGTTGAGCTGGGATGTGGACATTAAGCTTAGGGTTAGGTTTAGGGTTGAAACTGGGATGGACACTAAACTAGGTTTTTTAGGGTTGAAGCTGAGATGTGGACATTAAACTAGGGTTGGGTTTGGGTTGGGCACAGGATGGACACTAAACTAGGTTTTAGGGTTGAGCTGGGATGGGACGAGGCTAGGGGTTAGGTTTAGGGTTGAGCTGGGATGTGGACATTAAACTAGGTTTATGTTTGAGCTGGGATGTGGACATTAAACTAGGTTTAGGTTTGGCTAGGATGTTGACATTAAACTAGGTTTAGGGGTTAGACTGGGGATGTGGACATTAAACTAGGTTTAGGTTTAGGCTGGAGATGTTGACATTAAACTAGGTTTTAGGGTTGAGCTTTGGAGATGTGGACATTGAACTAGGGTTAGGTTTAGGGTTGAGCTGGGATGTGGACTTTAAACTAGGTTTAGGATTGAGCTGGGATGTGGACATTATTGAACTAGGGTTAGGTTTTTAGGGTTGAGCTGGGATGTGGACATTAAACTAGGGTTAGGTTTAGGGGTTGGTGGGATGTTGACATTAAACTAGGGTTAGGTTTAGGGTTAGCTGGGATGGACATTAAACTAGGGTTAGGTTTAGGGTTGAGCTGGGATGTGGACATTAAACTAGGGTTAGGTTTAGGGTTGAGCTGGGATGTGGACATTAAACTAGGTTTAGGGTTGACTAGGGTTAGGTTTAGGGTTGAGCTGGGATGTGGACATTAAACTAGGTTAGGATTGAGCTGGGATGTGGACATTAAACTAGTGTTAGGTTTAGGGTTGAGCTGGGATGTGGACATTAAACTAGGGTTAGGTTTAGGGTTGAGCTGGGATGGACATTGAACTAGGGTTAGGTTTAGGGTTGAGCTGGGATGTGGACATTGAACTGGGTTTTTAGGATTGAGCTGGGATGTTGACATTAAACTAGGGTTAGGTTTAGGGTTGAGCTAGGATGATGGGACACTAAACTAGGTTTATAATTGAGCTGGGATGTTGACATTAAACTAGGGTTAGGATTTCCGGGTTGAGCTGGGATGTGGACATTAAACTAGGTTTATGGTTGAGCTGGGATGTGGACATTAAACTAGGGTTAGGTTTGGGGTTGAGCTGGGATGTGGACATTAAACTAGGTTTAGGTTTAGGGTTGAGCTGGGATGTGGACATTAAAACTAGGGTTTAGGTTGAGCTGGGATGTTGACATTAAACTAGGTTTAGGGTTGAGCTGGGATGTGGACATTAAATAGGTTCTAGGTTTGGTTGTTGACATTAAACTAGGTTTAGGGTTGAGCTGGGATGTTGACATTAAACTAGGTTTAGGGTTGAGCACAGGATGTGGACATTGAACTAGGGTTAGGTTTAGGGTTGAGCTGGGATGTGGACATTAAACTAGGTTTAGGGTTGAGCTGGGATGTGGACATTGAACTAGGGTTAGGTTTGGGTTGAGCTGGGATGTTGACATTAAACTAGGGTTAGGTTTAGGGTTGAGCTGGGATGTTGACATTAAACTAGGAGTTGGGTTTAGGGTTGAGCTGGGATGTGGACATTAAACTAGGGTTGGTTTAGGGTTGAGCTGGGATGTGGACATTAAACTAGGGTTAGGTTTAGGGTTGAGCTGGGATGTGGACATTAAACTTAGGTTTAGGGGTTGGGCTGGGATGTTGACATTAAACTAGGGTTAGGTTTAGGGTTGAGCTGGGATGAGGACATTAAACTAGGTTTAGGTTGAGCTGGGATGTGGACATTAAACTGAATTGGGTTTAGGAGTTGAGCTGGGATGTGGACATTAAACTGGGGTTAGGTTTAGGGTTGAGCTGGGATGTGGACAGAAGCAGTGTTTAGGTTTAGGATTGAATGGGATGTGGACATTAAACTAGGTTTAGGATTGAGCTGGGATGTGGACATTAAGCTAGGGTTAGGTTTAGGGTTGAGCTGGGATGTGGACATTAAACTAGGGGTTGGTTTTGGATTAGAGCTGGGATGTGGACATTGAACTAGGGTTAGGTTTAGGGTTGAGCTGGGATGTGGACATTGAACTAGGTTTTTAGGGTTGAGCTGGGATGTGGACATTAAACTGGTTTATTTAGGGTTGAGCTGGGATGTGGACATTAAACTAGGGATTTATGGTTGAGCTGGGATGTTGACATTAAACTAGAGGTAGGTTTCGGGTTGAGCTGGGATGTGGACATTAAACTAGGTTTAGGATTGAGCTGGGATGTGGACATTAAACTGGGGTTAGGTTTAAGGTTGAGCTGGGATGTGGTTAAACTTAGGTTTAGGTTTAGAGACTGAGCTGGGATGTGGACATTAAACTAGGTTTAGGTTTAGGGTTGAGCTGGGATGTGGACATTAAACTAGGTTTGGGTTTAGGGTTGAGCTGGGATGTTGACATTAAACAGGAGTTTAGGGTTGAGCTGGGATGTGGACATTAAACTAGGGTTACATTAAGTTTCAGTTTTCAGTTGAGCTGGGATGTAGACATTAAACTAGGGTTAGGTTTAGGAATTGAAACTGGGATGTGGACATTAAACTAGGGTTAGGTTTAGGAGTTGAGCTGGGATGTGGACATTAAACTAGGGTTAGGTTTAGGGTTGAGCTGGGATATGGACATTAGAAGCTAGGGTTAGGTTTAGGGTTGAGCTGGGATGTGGACATTGAACTAGGGGATTAGGTTTAGGGTTGAGCTGGGATGTGGACATTAAACTAGGTTTAGGGTTGAGCTGGGATGTTGACATTAAACTAGGGTTAGGTTTAGGTTGAGCTGGGATGTGGACACTAAACTAGGTTTAGGATTGAGCTGGGATGTTGACATTAAACTAGGGTTAGGTTTAGGGTTGAGCTGGGATGTGGACATTAAACTAGGTTTATGTTTAGGTTGAGCTGGGATGTGGACATTAAACTAGGTTTTTAAGTTTGAGCTGTTTAGGAGGATGACATTAAACTAGGTTTAAGGGTTTGAGCTGGGATGTGGACATTAAACTAGGTTTAGGTTTGAGCTGGGATATTGACATTAAACTAGGTTTGGGGTTGAGCTGGGATGTGGACATTAAACTAGGGTTCGGTTTAGGGTTGAGCTGGGATGTGGACTTTAAACTAGGTTTAGGGTTGAGCTGGGATGTGGACATTAAACTAGGGTTAGGTTTGGGTTATTTGGATGTGGACATTGAACTAGGAGTTAGGTTTAGAAGGGTTGAGCTGGGATATTGACATTAAACTAGGTTTAGGATTGAGCTGGGATGTGGACATTAAACTAGGTTTAGGTTTGAGCTGGGATGTGGACATTAAACTAGGTTTAGGGTTGAGCTGGGATGTTGACATTAAACTAGGTTTAGGGTTGAGCTGGGATGTGGACATTGAACTAGGGTTAAGGTTTAGGGTTGAGCTGGGATGTGGACATTAAACTAGGTTAGGGTTGAGCTGGGATGTGGACATTAAACTAGGTTTAGGTTTGAGCTGGGATGTTGACATTAAACTAGGTTTAGGGTTGAGCTGGGATGTGGACATTAAACTAGGTTTAGGTTTGAGCTGGGATGTTGACATTAAACTAGGTTTAGGGTTGAGCTGGGATGTGGACATTGAACTAGGGTTAGGTTTAGGGTTGAGCTGGGATGTGGACATTAAACTAGGTTTAGGGTTGAGCTGGGATGTGGACATTGAACTAGGGTTAGGTTTAGGGTTGAGCTGGGATGTGGACATTAAACTAGGGTTAGGTTTAGGGTTGAGCTGGGATGTTGACATTAAACTAGGGTTAGGTTTAGGGTTGAGCTGGGATGTGGACATTAAACTAGGGTTAGGTTTAGGGTTGAGCTGGGATGTGGACATTGAACTAGGGTTAGGTTTAGGGTTGAGCTGGGATGTGGACATTAAACAGTTAGGTTTAGGGTTGAGCTGGGATGTTGACATTAAACTAGGGTTAGGTTTAGGGTTGAGCTGGGATGTGGACATTAAACTAGGTTTAGGATTGAGCTGGGATGTGGACATTAAACTAGGGTTAGGTTTAGGGTTGAGCTGGGATGTGGACATTAAACTAGGGTTAGGTTTAGGGTTGAGCTGGGATGTGGACATTGAACTAGGGTTAGGTTTAGGGTTGAGCTGGGATGTGGACATTAAACTAGGTTTAGGATTGAGCTGGGATGTGGACATTAAACTAGGGTTAGGTTTAGGGTTGAGCTGGGATGTGGACACTAAACTAGGTTTAGGGTTGAGCTGGGATGTTGACATTAAACTAGGGTTAGGCTTAGGGTTGAGCTGGGATGTGGACATTAAACTAGGTTTATGGTTGAGCTGGGATGTGGACATTAAACTAGGGTTAGGTTTAGGGTTGAGCTGGGATGTGGACATTAAACTAGGTTTAGGTTTGAGCTGGGATGTGGACATTAAACTAGGTTTAGGTTTGAGCTGGGATGTTGACATTAAACTAGGTTTAGGGTTGAGCTGGGATGTGGACATTAAACTAGGGTTAGGTTTATGGAGTTGAGCTGGGATGTGGACATTAAACTAGGTTTAGGGTTGAGCTGGGATGTGGACATTGAACTAGGGTTAGGTTTAGGGTTGAGCTGGGATGTGGACATTAAACTAGGTTTAGGGTTGAGCTGGGATGTGGACATTGAACTAGGGTTAGGTTTAGGGTTGAGCTGGGATGTGGACATTAAACTAGGTTAGGTTTAGGGTTGAGCTGGGATGTGGACATTAAACTAGGGTTAGGTTTAGGGTTGAGCTGGGATGTGGACATTAAACTAGGGTTAGGTTTAGGGTTGAGCTGGGATGTGGACATTGAACTAGGGTTAGGTTTAGGGTTGAGCTGGGATGTGGACATTAAACTAGGTTGGTAGGGTTGAGCTGGGATGTGGACATTAAACTAGGTTAGGTTAGGGTTGAGCTGGGATGTGGACATTAAACTAGGGTTAGGTTTAGGGTTGAGCTGGGATGTGGACATTAAACTAGGGTTAGGTTTAGGGTTGAGCTGGGATGTGGACATTAAACTAGGGTTAGGTTTAGGGTTGAGCTGGGATGTGGACATTAAACTAGGTGGTTTAGGGTTGAGCTGGGATGTGGACATTAAACTAGGGTTAGGTTTAGGGTTGAGCTGGGATGTGGACATTAAACTAGGTTAGGTTTAGGGTTGAGCTGGGATGTGGACATTGAACTAGGTTTAGGGTTGAGCTGGGATGTTGACATTAAACTAGGGTTAGGTTTAGGGTTGAGCTGGGATGTGGACATTAAACTAGGTTTATGGTTGAGCTGGGATGTTGACATTAAACTAGAGTTAGGTTTCGGGTTGAGCTGGGATGTGGACATTAAACTAGGTTTAGGATTGAGCTGGGATGTGGACATTAAACTAGGGTTAGGTTTAGGGTTGAGCTGGGATGTGGACATTAAACTAGGTTTAGGTTTAGGGTTGAGCTGGGATGTGGACATTAAACTAGGTTTAGGTTTAGGGTTGAGCTGGGATGTGGACATTAAACTAGGTTTAGGTTTAGGGTTGAGCTGGGATGTTGACATTAAACTAGGTTTAGGGTTGAGCTGGGATGTGGACATTAAACTAGGGTTAGGTTTATGGTTGAGCTGGGATGTTGACATTAAACTAGGGTTAGGTTTAGGGTTGAGCTGGGATGTGGACATTAAACTAGGGTTAGGTTTAGGGTTGAGCTGGGATGTGGACATTAAACTAGGGTTAGGTTTAGGGTTGAGCTGGGATGTGGACATTAAACTAGGGTTAGGTTTAGGGTTGAGCTGGGATGTGGACATTGAACTAGGGTTAGGTTTAGGGTTGAGCTGGGATGTGGACATTAAACTAGGGTTAGGTTTAGGGTTGAGCTGGGATGTGGACACTAAACTAGGTTTAGGGTTGAGCTGGGATGTTGACATTAAACTAGGGTTAGGCTTAGGGTTGAGCTGGGATGTGGACATTAAACTAGGTTTATGGTTGAGCTGGGATGTGGACATTAAACTAGGTTTAGGTTTGAGCTGGGATGTTGACATTAAACTAGGTTTAGGGTTGAGCTGGGATGTGGACATTAAACTAGGTTTAGGTTTGAGCTGGGATGTTGACATTAAACTAGGTTTAGGGTTGAGCTGGGATGTGGACATTGAACTAGGGTTCGGTTTAGGGTTGAGCTGGGATGTGGACTTTAAACTAGGTTTAGGGTTGAGCTGGGATGTGGACATTGAACTAGGGTTAGGTTTAGGGTTGAGCTGGGATGTGGACATTGAACTAGGGTTAGGTTTAGGGTTGAGCTGGGATGTGGACATTAAACTAGGTTTAGGATTGAGCTGGGATGTGGACATTAAACTAGGGTTAGGTTTAGGGTTGAGCTGGGATGTGGACATTAAACTAGGGTTAGGTTTAGGGTTGAGCTGGGATGTGGACATTGAACTAGGGTTAGGTTTAGGGTTGAGCTGGGATGTGGACATTAAACTAGGTTTAGGATTGAGCTGGGATGTGGACATTAAACTAGTGTTAGGTTTAGGGTTGAGCTGGGATGTGGACATTAAACTAGGGTTAGGTTTAGGGTCGAGCTGGGATGTGGACATTGAACTAGGGTTAGGTTTAGGGTTGAGCTGGGATGTGGACATTGAACTAGGTTTAGGGTTGAGCTGGGATGTTGACATTAAACTAGGGTTAGGTTTAGGGTTGAGCTGGGATGTGGACATTAAACTAGGTTTATGGTTGAGCTGGGATGTTGACATTAAACTAGAGTTAGGTTTCGGGTTGAGCTGGGATGTGGACATTAAACTAGGTTTAGGATTGAGCTGGGATGTGGACATTAAACTAGGGTTAGGTTTAGGGTTGAGCTGGGATGTGGACATTAAACTAGGTTTAGGTTTAGGGTTGAGCTGGGATGTGGACATTAAACTAGGTTTAGGTTTAGGGTTGAGCTGGGATGTGGACATTAAACTAGGTTTAGGTTTAGGGTTGAGCTGGGATGTTGACATTAAACTAGGTTTAGGGTTGAGCTGGGATGTGGACATTAAACTAGGGTTAGGTTTATGGTTGAGCTGGGATGTTGACATTAAACTAGGGTTAGGTTTAGGGTTGAGCTGGGATGTGGACATTAAACTAGGGTTAGGTTTAGGGTTGAGCTGGGATGTGGACATTAAACTAGGGTTAGGTTTAGGGTTGAGCTGGGATGTGGACATTAAACTAGGGTTAGGTTTAGGGTTGAGCTGGGATGTGGACATTAAACTAGGGTTAGGTTTAGGGTTGAGCTGGGATGTGGACATTGAACTAGGGTTAGGTTTAGGGTTGAGCTGGGATGTGGACATTAAACTAGGTTTAGGGTTGAGCTGGGATGTTGACATTAAACTAGGGTTAGGTTTAGGGTTGAGCTGGGATGTGGACATTAAACTAGGTTTAGGATTGAGCTGGGATGTGGACATTAAACTAGGGTTAGGTTTAGGGTTGAGCTGGGATGTGGACATTAAACTAGGGTTAGGTTTAGGGTTGAGCTGGGATGTGGACATTGAACTAGGGTTAGGTTTAGGGTTGAGCTGGGATGTGGACATTAAACTAGGTTAGGTTTAGGGTTGAGCTGGGATGTTGACATTAAACTAGGGTTAGGTTTAGGGTTGAGCTGGGATGTGGACATTAAACTAGGTTTAGGGTTGAGCTGGGATGTGGACATTAAACTAGGGTTAGGTTTAGGGTTGAGCTGGGATGTGGACATTAAACTAGGGTTAGGTTTAGGGTTGAGCTGGGATGTGGACATTGAACTAGGGTTAGGTTTAGGGTTGAGCTGGGATGTGGACATTAAACTAGGGTTAGGTTTAGGGTTGAGCTGGGATGTGGACATTAAACTAGGGTTAGGTTTAGGGTTGAGCTGGGATGTGGACATTAAACTAGGGTTAGGTTTAGGGTTGAGCTGGGATGTGGACATTGAACTAGGGTTAGGTTTAGGGTTGAGCTGGGATGTGGACATTAAACTAGGTTTAGGGTTGAGCTGGGATGTTGACATTAAACTAGGGTTAGGTTTAGGGTTGAGCTGGGATGTGGACATTAAACTAGGGTTAGGTTTAGGGTTGAGCTGGGATGTGGACATTAAACTAGGGTTAGGTTTAGGGTTGAGCTGGGATGTGGACATTGAACTAGGGTTAGGTTTATGGTTGAGCTGGGATGTGGACATTAAACTAGGTTTAGGGTTGAGCTGGGATGTGGACATTGAACTAGGGTTAGGTTTAGGGTTGAGCTGGGATGTGGACATTAAACTAGGGTTAGGTTTAGGGTTGAGCTGGGATGTGGACATTAAACTAGGTTTAGGGTTGAGCTGGGATGTTGACATTAAACTAGGGTTAGGTTTAGGGTTGAGCTGGGATGTGGACATTAAACTAGGTTTATGGTTGAGCTGGGATGTTGACATTAAACTAGGGTTAGGTTTAGGGTTGAGCTGGGATGTGGACATTAAACTAGGGTTAGGTTTAGGGTTGAGCTGGGATGTGGACATTGAACTAGGGTTAGGTTTAGGGTTGAGCTGGGATGTGGACATTAAACTAGGTTTAGGGTTGAGCTGGGATGTTGACATTAAACTAGGGTTAGGTTTAGGGTTGAGCTGGGATGTGGACATTAAACTAGGTTTAGGATTGAGCTGGGATGTGGACATTAAACTAGGGTTAGGTTTAGGGTTGAGCTGGGATGTGGACATTAAACTAGGTTTAGGATTGAGCTGGGATGTGGACATTAAACTAGGGTTAGGTTTAGGGTTGAGCTGGGATGTGGACATTAAACTAGGTTTAGGTTTAGGGTTGAGCTGGGATGTGGACATTAAACTAGGTTTAGGTTTAGGGTTGAGCTGGGATGTGGACATTAAACTAGGTTTAGGTTTAGGGTTGAGCTGGGATGTTGACATTAAACTAGGTTTAGGGTTGAGCTGGGATGTGGACATTAAACTAGGGTTAGGTTTATGGTTGAGCTGGGATGTTGACATTAAACTAGGGTTAGGTTTAGGGTTGAGCTGGGATGTGGACATTAAACTAGGGTTAGGTTTAGGGTTGAGCTGGGATGTGGACATTAAACTAGGGTTAGGTTTAGGGTTGAGCTGGGATGTGGACATTAAACTAGGGTTAGGTTTAGGGTTGAGCTGGGATGTGGACATTAAACTAGGGTTAGGTTTAGGGTTGAGCTGGGATGTGGACATTAAACTAGGGTTAGGTTTAGGGTTGAGCTGGGATGTGGACATTAAACTAGGTTTAGGAGTTGAGCTGGGATGTTGACATTAAACTAGGGTTAGGCTTAGGGTTGAGCTGGGATGTGGACATTAAACTAGGTTTAGGGTTGAGCTGGGATGTGGACATTAAACTAGGGTTAGGTTTAGGGTTGAGCTGGGATGTGGACATTAAACTAGGGTTTAGGGTTGAGCTGGGATGTGGACATTAAACTAGGTTTAGGTTTGAGCTGGGATGTTGACATTAAACTGAGGTTTAGGGTTGAGCTGGGATGTGGACATTGAACTAGGGGTTAGGTTTAGGGTTGAGCTGGGATGTGGACATTAAACTAGGTTTAGGATTGAGCTGGGATGTGGACATTAAACTAGTGTTAGGTTTAGGGTTGAGCTGGGATGTGGACATTAAACTAGGGTTAGGTTTAGGGTCGAGCTGGGATGTGGACATTGAACTAGGGTTAGGTTTAGGGTTGAGCTGGGATGTGGACATTGAACTGAGGTTTAGGGTTGAGCTGGGATGTTGACATTAAACTAGGGTTAGGTTTAGGGTTGAGCTGGGATGTGGACATTAAACTAGGTTTATGGGTTGAGCTGGGATGTTGACATTAAACTAGAGTTAGGTTTGGGGTTGAGCTGGGATGTGGACATTAAACTAGGTTTAGGATTGAGCTGGGATGTGGACATTAAACTAGGGTTAGGTTTAGGGTTGAGCTGGGATGTGGACATTAAACTAGGTTTAGGTTTAGGGTTGAGCTGGGATGTGGACATTAAACTAGGTTTAGGTTTAGGGTTGAGCTGGGATGTGGACATTAAACTAGGTTTAGGTTTAGGGTTGAGCTGGGATGTTGACATTAAACTAGGTTTAGGGTTGAGCTGGGATGTGGACATTAAACTAGGGTTAGGTTTATGGTTGAGCTGGGATGTTGACATTAAACTAGGGTTAGGTTTAGGGTTGAGCTGGGATGTGGACATTAAACTAGGGTTAGGTTTAGGGTTGAGCTGGGATGTGGACATTAAACTAGGGTTAGGTTTAGGAGTTGAGCTGGGATGTGGACATTAAACTAGGGTTAGGTTTAGGGTTGAGCTGGGATGTGGACATTGAACTAGGGTTAGGTTTAGGGTTGAGCTGGGATGTGGACATTAAACTAGGGTTAGGTTTAGGGTTGAGCTGGGATGTGGACACTAAACTAGGTTTAGGAGTTGAGCTGGGATGTTGACATTAAACTAGGGTTAGGCTTAGGGTTGAGCTGGGATGTGGACATTAAACTA